>NW_023615811.1:0-66390 GCF_013339695.2 Rhipicephalus sanguineus | reverse complement strand
ATTATTGATGGAGAAGTGTTGTGACTGAAGTGTAACCCTTATCAGTTCTTGGCTCAGTTATATAGCCAAGCTTCTATCCTTGTGTTTCACTTACCTTGTGTCCCTCCCCTCTTTACTTTCTGTCTTTATATTGCAACGTACACTGAAAATAAAGCCCATTCTATCAGCTTGTCAGCTTGTGTCTACTTCGCTTGCGCCAACGCGCAGGGATCGACTAAACGATGTAACAATTGGTGTGTCATAACATGGCCTTATCACGAACATAAATGACAGGTCATATCATGAAAATCATGACACGCATGTCATGAACAGCATGATTTATATTCAACGGCCTTTGGGCTCTTGCGGCCGTTCCATAATTTCTATATACCAAATTGGTACAGCGTGACAAGAGTTTGACGACATAATGACAGGTCCTAACATGCAAATCATGACGCGCATGTCATGTGCAGCATGATTTACATGACATGGTCTCAGGGCGCTCGCGGGCCGTTTAAATGAGGGATACATCGAAAACTGGTATGACGAGACATTTCTGTATGGCGACATAACTGACACGTGGTAACAGGAAATCATGATATGCATGTCATATATGACATGATTACATGCCATGCTCATGGCGCACTCGCGGCCGTTTCGCTTGATTGATATACACAAAATTGGTACGGTCGATGTGACTTTATGAAGAACATGATAAGGTGGTAGTGTGAAACCATGACACATGACATGTATGTCATGATTTACATGCCACGCTCATGGTGCATTCGCGTCCGTTTCGCTTGCGTGATATACACCAAAATTGGTGTTACCCGACACGACAGTATGGCGAACGAAGTGCGACGTGGTAGCATGAAAATCATGACATGCAAGTCATGTACGACCTGATTTACATGCCACGCTCATGATACGTAGCGGCAGTTTCAGTAAGATTGATATACACTGAAATTGGTATTGCGCGATGTGACTGTATGAAGAACATGAATGCCAGTTGGTAAGATGAAAACCATGACATGCATGTCAGTGTATGTCATGATTCCATTGCCACGCTCACGATGAATTCGCGGCCGCTTCGCTATCTCGATGTACACCAAAATTGGTATTGCGCGAAGCGACTGTATGACGAAGGTAAATGAGACGTGGTGACATGAAAATCATGACATGCATGACATGCACGACATGATTTACATGTCATGCTCATGACGCACTCGTGCCGTTTCGCTTGCTTGACATACACCAAAATTGGTATTGCGTGACGCGGCTGCATGACGAAGGTAAATGAGAGGTGGTAACATGGAATCATGACATGCAGGTTATGTATGTCATGATTTACATGCCGCGCTCATTGTGCATTCCCGGCCGTTTCGCTAGCTTGCTATACACCAAAATTGGTATTGCGCGACGCCACTGTATGACGAACGTAAATGAAGGGTGGTAACATGACAATGATGACATGCATGAAATGTACGAGATGATTTACATGCCATGCTCATGGAGCAGTCGTGGCCGTTTCGCTAGATTGATATGCACCAAAATTGGTATTGCGCGATGTGACTGTATGAAGAACATGAATAACAGGTGGTAACATGAAAACTGTGACATGCATGCCATGTATGTCATGACTTACATGCCACGCTCGTGGTGCATTCGCGGCCATTTCGCTCCTTTGATATACACCAAAATTGGTATTGCGCGATGTGACTGTATGACGAACATAAATGGGAGGTCTTAACATGCGAATCATGTTATGCATGTCATGTACGGTATGATTTACATGCCACTGTCATGGTGCGCTTCCGGCCGTTTTCTTAACGTGATATCTACCAAAATTGGTATGGCATGACACGAGTGCGTGATGAACATAAACGACAGGTCATGCATTTATGTACCAGAATATGCGTTTCATTGGCATGGTGTACACCAGATTGTACATGCATGCGTGCATGGCAAACATGTGATATATGGTGGACTAGATTCCATGGCATGAATGATTTCATTTGGCTCAAGGAAAAACAAGGCGACGTATGCAGCTCTTTGCTGGCTGCTTCGCGTTACATCGATTCCGACAGTGCGTGGGATCTGCCGAATTTTTTATGGTGCGACTTATGGGAAGGAAGACACTTCACATTTCTTTGTGAGCCCCACTTCAAGCAATCTAAGAGTGAATCAGAGAAAAACGCGGTAAAGAATGTAGAAGTGACAAGTCCGCTTTCGAAAACTGATAACGTTATTTTGCTGCAAACGGAGGAAGCCAATGCACATTCGTCACCGAAGACTCAGCGCGAAACCTAAATGTCAATCTTGGGAGAAGAGAGAATGACTGTCTTCATTTAGCGAAGATTCGTCATCCCACAAGGTACTGCGATGGGTGAAACTTCTTATGAAGAGTCGATATGACAGCAAGCAGATTTGAGTAGAGGCCATGGAAGTTCCTAATACTTGTAACGGCACGTCGTTTCAATACCCGACCCAGCGCTTCATGGAATAGACCATCAGTATTCAAATTGAGGTGATGCTCGTCACATCAACGGCAACGAGAACATAGACCTACTGATTGGATTTGAATACTATGGCAGGTGGCTACTGGAAGAATCATACGACTTCGTAATGAATTGGCCGCCATAGAAACGCTCTTTGGTTGGACATGGCAGGGTCCCGTGGAAAGTTTCAAGAGCGTCAGGCAGACTTATACGGCCGCAGTGATGAACGTCGTTGTGCGAACCTGCGACCTTGATGCAGACCTATCAAATGAACTCGAAGCTTTCTGGGACGTTGAGCACATGGGAATACTACCTGGAAAGGAGCCTACCACGTCAGATGCAGTTCTCCAAGAATTCAAGAAAACCGTAAAGAAAGTGGACGGAAGCTACGAAGCTCGTTTCCCTTGGAAGGAGATTGCTGATGAACTACACGGCAATACAAAAGAAGCAAGAAATTGATTAGTTAAATGTTAAACTGACATGATGACTTCTGAAAGACGAAGAGTTGTTGGCACAATATGACAAAGCGTTACGGGAATATGAAGAAAAATACTTTGCAGAACAAGCACCAGCGCACGAAGGGACCGGACCTGTTTAGTACCTGCCACAGAGGGCGGTCATCATCAACAAAAGAAAAACCAAAAAGACAAGGATCGTGTTCGACCCCTCTTTGAATAGCCCTGGCCAACTGTCTTTGAATGACGTTTTACATGCGGGACCAAATTTTAATCCCTCGGTAATTGAGCTCCTCTTAAAGTTCCGAACATACAACGTTGCGGTTACGGCTGACATTGAGAAGGCGTTTTTACAAATTCATCTGGTGGAACTCGATCGCAATGCACTTCGGTACTTTTCGTATGAAAGCCCCCTGAAACAATGAGAAGAATTGGCGAAAGAAATCGCATGGCGAATGAATCGTGTACCATTCGGAGCCGCATCAAGTCCGTTTCAAGTGCCACTCTTCATCATTACTTTGAGAATACAAAGGGAGAAAATGAAGAGATGACCAGTGGTCTGAAGTGCCAGTATTTTATCGGCGCGTTGTGACCGGAGCAGACACAGCGGACGCGGCTTTGCTCGTCTGCAATATTGCAGCTAGTGTTATCAACGAAGCAGGAATGCGTCTGCGTAAATGGACGATGAATTCCACAAGTCTTCAACATCTCAGTGAAGAAAAAGAAGGCTATAATGAAGACATTCGTTTAACAGTTCCAAAGAGCAAGAAAATACTGGGAGTTCTTTTTGGTACCCTGAGGATGACGTGTACGGGTTTGACACCTCCGATATTATGCAGCTTGTAGCGTCAATTACCGCAACAAAGAGGAGTGTTTTAAAGGCTGCAGCACAGATATACGACCAATGCGGTTTTCTGTGTCCATTCACAGTGAAAGCCAAAATAATTTTCCAAAAGTAGTGGAAAAAACAGTTGAACTGGGACGACCATCTGCCCGTTGAAATAAACGACACTTGGGAAGGATGGTGCCACTATCTTCGTCTCTTGAACATGATACGTGTTCCGCGTACAATGCATAGTGCAGAATCGTCGTGTGAAACAACATTCCATGTTTTTTTTCTTTTTTTCAAATGTCAGCACATTGGCATAGGAAGCTGTGCTTTAGATGCTGACAGAGACGAAGGATGAAAAAGTAAATACAAGACTTGTCGCAAAATAAAGAATGACACTACTAAAGGCATTAACGCTTCCGACATTAGAATTTTTGGGAGCTCTGACAGCCGCATAATTCATGAAAACTGTGCAGAAAGGGACATCTACATATTACGAAAATGCACTTCTTGTCTTACTCGACTGCTGTTTTAGATGAATAAACTCAGGCCCTCATAAATGGAAAGCTTTTGTATCAAGCAGGTTAAAGGACATGCAAGGTCTGAGTTTACCAAGTCAGTGGCAATACTGTCCATCAGGGCAAAACCCAGCAGATCTATTAACACGTGGCACAGCAACTACAGTGAATTCACGGTGTGCTCCACTTGCAAGGACGCGTTAAGTGCGGGCAAGGTGCCCGTGATGAACGGAACTTTAAAGTCGACCCATGCACTGATTCGCATCCCCACATGGTTCCCTGAAGTGGGAGATGGTCGAGCTGCCCCGTAAGAACTTGTTTTCGTTGAAGCTGCCCCTTGCTCGGAATTCGCAGGAGACGTTTAAACGGTACCATTCTAAGTATCCTGTTGCTCTTGCAGTCGTTTGGCTAAATGATGAAATGGGAACCTAATTTCTTCTTTGGAGTACTTTTTATTGTTTAGATTATTAGTAAAGATTTTTAATAGCAGATTTCCGCTATGCAACCAGATCGACCACGATGGCTTTTCATGACGAGAAGCTAGGTGGACCCTCAGATATTTGGCCTTCATGTACGGTTCCAGGTAGCACACTCCAGGTGTCAGTGGCGCAACCGGCTGCCGTGGAGCGGCCCGCTTTGTGTAGGAAATAGCGGCGGCGCTGCAGTCAACTACTCTGGAAAGCATACCCGCCTTTGCAGGCGGCCGGTTGCCGGTGCGTTTCAGAGACGGCGAGATTGAACAAAAAGCACGTAAATATGGACGCTCCATCCGAACTGAACCGCAATAACATGCCGGGTGCAACCAACATGCGCCGTGCGAGCGTCTGGCACTCGAGTGCTTTTTTCTCTTTGTTTTTCTTTCTTTCTTCTTTTTTTTTTTACGATGTGCAGTGATTTTTTCAACTCGTCGTACTATGGTCAAGCGCGACAATATTGTAATTCCGGAAAATGCTGTGATTACCATTTCCTTTTCCATAAATTTGCTCTAGGCATGGCTTCAAATTGAACGCAACGTGTGACACACGCCGTTAAAGGAATTTAGGGAATTCGCGCAGTGCCCACGACGTAAATGGAAAGGAGAGTTCGCACAGGTCGTAAAGAGTTCGCACAGGCCTCTAGCCCAGCCGTGTTCAAGATTATGCGACACCAGCGCCCTCGCTATTTTCTTCAAAAGATGGGTCACTGGTTTGGAAGGGGAGCCGGCTTTGGTCGAGCCACTGGAAATATTCTAGTACACTCCACTCTAGAGTATGCTTTCCAGCCGTAGAGTACAAACGGTACTCCAAATCGTTCGAATTTTGTTCTAAACACGCAGTGGATGTCTTCGTTCAACGTTTCTTACTGCATGCCGTGCAATATCATGTGAACCGCTCTTAACCACATCCAACAAACTTTTTTGCGTCCGTAGCAGAGCACAAATTGGCGAGCAAACCGTCTGCATCTTTTTGCAGCACAGCTTCATAGCCGAGCTTTGGTCAATCCGCAGCATCGTTCGCAGAGTAGTCAAGCCGGGAGAAGGGGGCAAGCGAATAGCGAGAGGGAAAACATCAGCCAAGCATAGGCGAGAGTGAAAGCCTAGCAAAGCAGAGTTGGAAAACGTATGCAAAGGTGAGTGTAAGAAAGACAGACGTACCTGTCTGCCTTGTCCCGCGCTGTTTCCAATGATGAAGCCATTTCATTTCATTTTATTACCTTAAAAGCCCAGCATGGGCATTACGTAAGGCGTGGGTTTACATATTTTTATTACACATTCGTTGAAAATACCATGTTTATAAGCATTAGTAAACAAGGCTTGAGGTATAATGTACTGTCAGCCGCAATTGTTCGCGGGATCTGCAGCGCGTGGCCGAGCGACGGAAAACTAAAGTCCCTGGATATTTTTGGGAAAGTACCGTCTTTCTTTTAACCGAGCCACCACACCGAGCACCCTCCTATCCCGCTTTCCACCTGCCCGCTTCACGGGCCGTCGTTCGAGACACGCGCGCGAACATCTTGCTTTTTTTCTTATGTTTTCATTTTTCGCCGAACCCGGCTCTCGCCACTATCCTATCAAGAATGCAATGTCACACTGTGAGCGAACGTGCTGTGATGACTTGGAATTATAACGGGCGCACAGCGATACTGATAAGAGGGGCACGCGGGTAGATGTGTGGCAGAAATGCTCCGCAAATACTCTGTTTTTCTCAGATGTATATTGCGACGTGTCGTGTATCAGTAGAATTTCGGCACCCGTGCGCTCTCACACTCGAAGGTGTGCTATTTATTGATGGGGCGTTCGCCATGCCAGGATGCTGCGTGTATCAGTGCTGCAGCCGGCGGGAAAATGGCTTCACGTTGTTCCACATCCCGCGAGGAAAACGGCATGTCGCAGGCAGAAAAAAGTGGATTCTCAACATCGTCCGAAAGGACATCGTCCCGACTGAGAATACTATGCTCTGTGAGGTACTGTGCATGTATTTGTACTTCAACAACCGTGTATACTTGAAGCTTGTTGCAAGTTCATGAAAACGCGGAAAATCTTGCTTATTTCGCTTGTCATTTGATGGCGTCGCCATGTGCGTTGTAGCAAAAGATTGCTGTTCAGCGTCGTAATCTCAGTGTAGATTTCTCGAGAGACTGCTGACAACTCTGGCGCTTGTTTTGTCGTTAACTAACAGGTTTTTGGCCTGGAGGAGAATAACAAACGTGATTTTTATGCAAGAAGAAGAAGAAGGTTCATAAAGGCGCAAACCCCCGACAGTTTGTGTCAAGCGTTGAGGTGTGGCAAATATATATTGCGTGGTAGAGGATAATAATATTAGTAGGAGTTATAATGTAATTCTACTAGTACAATATTTATTATTAAAAATAACTGTATCCAATTGACCATGTAATAATTACTGTGACTGAATATGAGCGATAGAAGTGACTCTGATTAGGAATGAATAAGTAAAGTTCGGAATAATTAGCAATGACTTAGCCATCAAGAATGAATAAGATTGCGTCCTCAAAGGAGAAAATGACCGAAAATGCCCAGTCGAAATTGTGAATGGCTAAAAAGGACTAAGCACAATTAGGAAAGTAATAAATGTGTCGACAACACTGTGACTGTGACGGAGAAATCGGAATGGTAGGGATGGGTGATTACCGACGAAGGTGTTGTGCGGTCTCTCGGTGGTGTCGTCTCGGATCCCGTGCGCCCATGTAACCTCACCGACGGGCGGTGCCACCAGCGCCAAGCCTACGTCACCTCCGTCGCGCGAACACAGCTCCATCCTCTCGTCGTTGACGAACCCGCGTGAGACGAGCCATGCGGCGCAAGCGACCCTACAGCGGTGATGCACCCCCACAGTGTAACTTTCTAGAAAAACAGATATGAAAACGATCTCCCTCTGTCTCGAAAAATCGTGGAATATAAATGTCCTAACAGCTATTCATACATATTGCGGGAAACATCTGGTCACTTGTTCGCTTAAATTGTATCGCTGGCCACATGTGCGCTCAACGATATTGTTTGTTATCGCAGCTGCATTTTGCTACGAATTATTTTGAGCCGCTGATACTGAAACTTTACGGGAAGAAATTGAAGCCTAATGCCGTTCCGACCATTTTTCCTCGCCGGAGAGCACCTAATCATGGAAGCCTCTTGTGAAAAAGATGCCACTTCCAAACATAAGTGGTAAGTGACATGTCTTGAATTTTTTGTAGAATGAACACGAAGCACTATTAAAAACATTTGCTCTCGCTATAGATCATGAGTAAATAGCCAGCTATGTAGTAATTACCCGCTATGATTTTGAAGGATGATGTTTTTCCTGGTTGGCCATGCATTATTTTTTCTTGCAGTACACTTAGCCGCGCTCCGTGTCACAGCTGTAATGCCTGCCAAGTCACCCTCTAATGTTCTTCTGAGCCATAGCGTTTCCGCACATACCTAAACGAGTACTGCAGGCTTTCACGAGTCTGGGTTTTGTATTTCAGTGCCCATGGAAGAAGGCACCACAACTCATGATACCAGTGGCGAGCAGTGCATCACTGAAGGTAAGTTCGACTTCAGCACACCACATGCATGCGCAGTGCTCGATGCATCAGATTTCAGGACCCCTTGGATTTTTCATTTCAGTGCCAATCGAAGACACCTGCCTTAATGATACTAGTGCCCAGCAGTGCACCTCTGGCGGTGAGGATAGTGCCGGAGCGCCGCATGTCTTTGCACTGCTTGATGCATGCGCAGTGTATCACGCAGGTATCATGAAAACCGCACATTTAGCTGCGGGCAGCATTATGCCTTCAACGCATTCTTTCGTGTCTCCTGGACTTGCTCGTAATAGACCTTGCACTTCTGCGCAAGCATGGCCTTAATGTTCAAGGTGGCCCACCCATTGGTAGCTAGCCACTTAAAGTGCTTGCAGTGGTACAGGTACAGCGGATCACGAGCTCGTCATTTAAGCAGTGCGTGCCTTCCTCTTTGCAGTCCCCACCATAAAAGAGCCCAAGGTTCAAGACACAGGCGAGCAGCCACCCTATCCTGTAGGTGAATATTACGTTTCCTAAGATATGTTTGTTGACGTTGTCTGATACTTTCGTGCAGGTCCACCAACTGCCACGCAACTAGCTGTAAGCAGCAAGGCGACTTCAGGGGCTCCGACGTCGGACCTTGCACATGCGGGTGTGTTGCTGCGCGTTTCTATTAACAGCACACCACGCCCTGTGAGATCGCATATCCGAGCTGGAGCGCCTTCAAGAAAAATAAAAAAGAAAGCCAGCTGTTGCCAAGAGGAGAGACCTTAAAAGTGAGCAAGAAAAAGAAGAGCTGTGGTCGAAAATTAAAAATATCTTCAGTGACCACCAAATGAGGTCGCTAGAGCGGCTTTCAGCGCAGAGGATGCGTTGGGAGGCCAACACGCTGATGAAAGCATTCAAGCTTCGTCTTTCCTGTGGGTCTCAAGGGTACTCTTTCCTGCGAGATAGTGATTTTCCGTTTCCGGCCGAGCGTACGCTCCAGCGCCATCTAGAGAGCTTGAAGTTTCGGCCTGGGCTTCTTCAAGACATACTCGAACCTCTAAGGGAAAATGTATCAACAATGTAGATCAACAATATTGTAGACCCAAGGAAAAACCACTCCTGTTCAAAACGCGCGCCTAACATGAGCTTGTTTCGCTAAATTTAGCGGCCACAGGGCACATGCTCTTCATTCCAATTGGTAAATAAGATGACAGAGGGCGCCAGTTAATGCCTTGTTGACAAGAATCTAGCGGTGTGCGGTTTGATGACCTTCTGCACGACGACGGAACTCTGCCTCGGGTTTCAAGAGCTCCTACAAGGTAAGCAAACCGAGATTTTTTCAAACACGTAGAAAAAGGTATGAGGAACCTGCTTAATGAATATCGTGGTGTTGTTTAGCCGAGACGCTAAGAAAGCAGCCCGTTACCGCGGTCGACAAAATTGTTGAGCTGCCAGGCAAGGGTTGCGGAGCACCGAGCGCGTTGTAGAATGGTATGGCTGCTGCATGGCTCGGTTCGCGCGCTTTTAGCGTTTTAATTATTGGCGCTGTAATAATTTTATCGCAGATAAAGCCCGATAGGCTATTGTGCGTGCAGTCAGAGCCACGAATACTCAGCCGTTTTTCACCATCAAAGCTTTGTGCCGCGAATATTGTATTTTACAAAGTGTAACGACGCGAGAGGGTTTTCGTAGAACTCACTGATCTTTTTCTTTGCAGGAATGGACCAAGACATCTTCTATGGAAAGCGCGGAACGGACAGGGGTGTTGCTCTTGTTCCGCTACATCCAAGTGACTCTGAACTTGACTCTAGTGATAATGACACAAGTGATGAAACTGTGCACGCTGATACCTCAGAAGCGCCACCAAGCCAGGACCATAGCATGACCAGTAGCCCTGATCGCTCCACGACAGCCAGTCCAGAGCGTTGTAAACTATCATTGTCGGCTAGTAGGTCATGCCCTCCATCAAAGAAAGCAAAAGGCCGTAATCGCGTCCTTGTGCCCGTTTCAGACGATGAAGATGATTTAGACAAAGCAAGCAAAGTTCCCTCCAAAAAGCCAAGAAAGTGGGACAAGGTTGATATACCCAAAATACAAGTTCCAGAAAAAATTCATGATCCGGTTTATGAAGTGAAGTCACCTTATGCCTACTTCACGTATATGTTTACAGACATGCTTGTGGACCTCATCACCTTTCAGACCAACTTGTACAGCACCCAAGAGCAAGGGAAGTCTATCGCAACAAGTGCTGAAGAAATTCGCCGCTTTTTGGGCATTCTAGCGCTTATGGGAGTGTACAAGTTTCCCTCACTCGAAGACTACTGGTCCCTAGATGGCCGATTTCCCCCAGTCGCCGATGTGATGCCCCTGAAAAGGTTTCAGGCAATAAGGCGTTACGTACACTTTGCCAATAATCTGGATAAAGGCACCAACAGTGACCGATTCTCGAACGTGCGGCCCCTCTTTGAAAATCTTCGAGAGCAGTTTCTGAAGATTCCAGCAGAGCGTAAGCAGAGCATAGATGAGGTGATGGTTGCTTACAAAGGGACGCGTGCTGGGAATCTACGGCAGTACGTGAGTAAAAAGCCTGACAAATGGGGTTTTAAGATATTTTGCCGATCAAGCTCAACAGGAATCATTCACGACATGTTGCTCTACCAGGGCTCGAGCACATTTTTCAATGTGTCACTGTCCTCCGAGGAGCAGAGCCTCCTTCTTGGTGCACTCACCTCAGCACTCAGTTCTCTTTTTTGACAACTTTTTCACGAACTACAATCTCATTGAGTTTATGAAAGCTGAGCTGAATATTCACTGCGTAGGCACAGTTCGCGCTAACAGATCGGGTGGAGCCAACTGCTTTTTGAAGGAAGATAAAATCTTGTCGAAAGAGAAACGAGGGGCAATAGATTATTGCTCATCTGCAGGCGTGATAGCCGTAAAGTGGCATGACAACAGATGTGTGACACTGCTGAGCAATGCATATGGCGTAGAGCCGCTCAGTTACGTCCAACGATATAACGCCGAAGAGAAGAGAAAGGTGCCAGTTACCTGTACAGCAGTTGTACAGGCATACAATGAGCACATGGGCGGGATTGATTTGTCTGATATGATGGTACACCTCTACAAGACCCCGTCAAAGTCCCGCAGGTGGTACTTCCCGCTTTTCGCATATTCTTTGGACGTTAGCATAGTGAATGCTTGGCTGCTTTACAAGAGGGACTGCTTTGCCCTAAACGAAAACATCATGCCTCTCAAGGATTTTCGCATCTCTGTTGGCAAATCGCTGAAATCAGCGAACCAAGTTCTCGTACCGTGCCCAGTTGAAAGACCTCCCATGAAAGCCCTGCAGCTTTCTCTTCCCAAGAGGAAACATGCAATGCCTTGTGATGATGCCCGGTACGACAACGTCAGCCACTGGCCAGTTGCAGCTCTAGAACATGCCTTTGGTTCTCCGCCGCAAGAAGAAAACCAGACAAGAGGTCGCTGCGCCATGTGCCACAAGGGCGTCTCTGGATTCAAATGCGCAAAATGCGGTGTTTTCCTTTGCCTGAAGAGCGGAAAAAACTACTTTCTGACATTTCACACCCGCTAGCATGTTTTTGAAAAGTGATAAAAAAATCGCCACAGTACACGCGTTAGAAAGCTCGATATATAAAGAACTTTTTTGAGCCCCGCCTTTTTACCGTTAACTGGCAGATCAACAAAATTGTTGACCTCCTCTATCTTTTTTAGTTTTAGATGAAACATCATGAAACTTGCTTTGGTAGTTCTGTGGTTGTTCTAGAGCAGAAATGAACCTGCAAAAAAATGTTTCCGCTGTTTTTTCTAATCTTGCCAGTTAAAGGGTTAAGAAGGCTTTTTGATACCTAAAGAAACATTGAAGGAATGAGTAGGGTGCTATAAATAGGTAATAGCGATAATCATTCCGTCAATTGCAATATGAGCTTCTGTACCCTCAAGCTACTCTTTGTCATTATGCTACGTTACTTTCATTTATTTCAGAGTACCAATAATGCATATATATTTCTGATTTGGTGATTACCATTAACCTTTACCAACGTTAGCTGCTAGGCTTGTTAATCATCCGTGATTTTGATGAATCAAACAAAGACAACGTAGAGTATACACAACGAGGATATCAGCGTTTCCGTTCGTGCCCTTTCCCTAGCGTCTAGAGCGTTGGGCTCTTTCCTCTGTTTCCCAAAAATGATGTTAGCACTACTTATGTATGTATATATAGTTGTGTTATGGCGGATTTTGTAGCTATTCTGAGGATTGATTACGTTTTTCCCGTAGGTGAACCTCATGAAGCCTCATGAAAGCCACACCACATTAATGGTGGATGAAATTCAACATACACCAGGGCTTGTTTACGATTATTCATGCCGGTGTGTTCTCGGCCCTCCTACACTGCCTCTAGCTGATGGTTCTCTGCCGGAAGATACCTTAGCTACTCACGGCTTAGTGTTCATAGTGGGTGGACTGTCAACGAGATGGATAAAAACTATTGTGCATCATTTAACGGGCAATTCATTCAGTGCTCTAGCTATGAAGGAAGATATCATTCATGTCATAACGGCCTGCGAGTCACTTGGGTTGAAAATTCATGGAGGGACTTCAGACATGGGGGGGGGGGTGAGAACCTGGCGCTCTGGAAGCTTTTCGGTATTCATGTGGGAAGACAGAGCACGCCACATACAAGTTGCGTTCACTCCTGTGGGTCTGAGCGGAAGCTGTTGTTTTTTGCTGATGTGCCACATTTGCTCAAGAGTTTGAGAAATCACTTGAATAAAGGTCAGCTAATTTATCTTCCGGATGATCTAGTCCAAAAAAATTACTTACCGACAAATATTGTTAATCTTGAATTTATAAACATTCTTGTCCAACGTGACGCTAAATCTGAGCTGAAACTAGCCTCTCACCTAAATTCGGCATGTTTAGATCCTAGTCACTATGACAAAATGAAAGTCAGCATGGCCTACAGTTTATTTCACAATGTCACATCAGCTGGTTGGCACCTTTTGGTAGAGAAGGGCCCCATATCGAAGAATGCGCTTTCGACGGCTTCGTTTGTCGCAGCGATGTTTCGCTGGTTTCGCTTACTTACAAGAAGGACTACCAAGATGGCGTTTAGCAGCGCAGTTGAAGGAGCCTATGAAGACAGCGTACCATTTCTGAATGAGACAGTGAAGTTGTTTTCTAAAAGTTCTGTTGGTGCGCAGACAAAACCGATATGGAAGCCTGTTAAAACAGGCATAATTTTGTCGACACTCTCTGCTCTCGAAGTGCAAGAGATGCTACTCAATAAATACGAGTTCCAGTATTGTTTTAATGAGTAGGCTTAGTCAAGATGGACTTGACAACTGGTTTTCAACTTTGCGTGGAAAAACCCCGTTCCACGCCTCTATGAATTCAAGTGCAGCTTTCGCAGCGCGACATTAGCGCAATTTCTAAAGCCGAGTACTCATAGTAGTTACTCAGACGACGAAGGCTTCTTGCTCGTAGGCTTGAGTGCCGGAAATGAACAGAGTGGAGGGGGCAGTGTTACTGCTCCTTCTGACATTGTAGACTTCAGCACGGAAGATGAGGAGTCTCTAGTCTACCTAGCAGGATACCTTGTATCGAAAATAACAGAGACTTAACTGCGTACACTGCAAGGCTTCGCTAGCCTCTACACTGTAAGACAAAATTGAGTATTTTGGGAATGTTTCTGCCACACAACAACAATCGTCATCCACCTCGCGTACTTTCCTCGCATTATCACCGCGGTCGCGGCACTTTCCTGTCACGAAAGGCGCGCGCGTTATCAGCGTGACATAGCATTCTTGACAGGAAAGTGACGAGAGCTGGGTTTTCAAGAAAGGAAACGCGAGCAAGCCAGATGACGATTATTGTTGTGTGGCAGAAATACTCCCCAAATACTCGATTTTGTCTTAGAGTGTAGTGCTGCTAGCTGCAGGCTAATTCAGATGAAGAACTTTTCTACGTCGCACGTGTCGCTCACGAGCCCTTCTGTAGGTGTGATTGAAGTCACAAAAGTTGCAGAGTACTTTTTCCGTGCAAACAAAGAGGCGCTGCGATCCAACCATATGACGTATCCGCAGTTGAAGCGATGAAACTTCAGAGTGTTTGCGTGCAAACATTTTTCCCTTCTTGCCATAGCATATTGCCAGAAGTCGTTTGTATGTTCTTGAGAGCACAAATGCAGATTTCAGTCCGTACAGATGCTTCTCAGATCGCACTTAACGCAGCACAGCGCAAGTGCGGAAGCAAGAGTATTGGTATGTGTGCCGCGGTATCCGGACTACGGTAGACTATTTGAATCCTTTCTAATGATGCTGATGCGCATGGTTGTAAGGCAGCGTGTTTCCTTAAGCTAGGGCTCTGAAAGTCTCTTATGCAACTGCGTTTCACCAAGCATTTTTCATTTCACATTTTTATGTCGTATTTTGCTTCAATGTACGTTTCTCGTGCGAAGCTTCAGGAGGCACCTGAAATAAAAACTGCACCCGAGCAGTCTTAATTATTTTATTGCTTTTAAGCAATCGTTTGCTCATGCCTCTTACTCTGAATGCAAATTTTATTTGTCAACGCTGGATATTCTGAACTAGTACGTCAACAAACTAGCAAAATAATAAAACTTCGGCAGCTCTCTCGATCGGCCGGTGCTGTCAGTGTTTTCTGGTCCTACTAGCTGTTTTACATGTCAATTGCAAGACAAATTGCACTTGGGTGAATCAGTAAGACAATAGACAAAACGTAAACCAGAAAATCCGCAAAAGAGGATCAGAAAGTTGTAAGCGGATATTCAAACATTTGCTAATATATCTATATGCATCTTTTTAAACCAATGACGGCCTTCGCTGCACCGTCCCGACATCAGAACGCTAGCGCTCTTGTCACATCAAGTGTCATGGAAGGAATGAGTCATAGAAATGCAAGAGAAGGACTCTGCTGCCGACGCCGCCGACACTGAGACCGAAATTTCTGCGAAACGAGCTCTTAAACTGTCTCATTAAAAAAATTCAACTCAGGCGCCTTCCAACGCATACACTCTAAGAAAAAAATCGAGTATTTGGGGAGTTTCTTTGCCACACATCTACAATCGTCGTCTACCTGGCATACGTTCTTCGCGTTACTACTGCGGTTCCGGCACTTCGCGGTCACCAACGTTGCGCGCGTTATCAGCGTGACATAGAATTCTTGATAAGAAAGTGGCGCCACCCGGGTTATAGGGCCGGTGCCCGCACGGTGGCCGTATGGAAGAGGATATAGATAAGCTTTGGACACTTGGGAGAGGAGGGTTGGACACTTTGGAGAGGATATGGAGGAGAGTGTCGCTACTTTCTATATATTAAGGGACTTTAGGCTCGGCAAGCGCGCAATTGCCGAGGGAATAGCTGGGGTGCCCATGCTGCGCACTTCCTGTTTCCCGGTAGTGGATCTGCTTTAAGCGCAGGATTTAGAACTACAAAAACACCTTCACAAGAACGACAGCCTAAGAAGCGGGGGCGGGTGCAATTATATTTTATGTATGTTCTTGTGTGTGTGTGTGTGTTTGTATGTGTGGTATGCACACGCGATGTTTTTTTTTAAGTTCACGATCTCTCACTAAAGGGAACCATGTGGGGATGCGAAGGAGCGCATGCGTCGACCTAAAGTTCCGTTTTTCACGGGCACCTTGCCCGATAATGGTGTGCATGTGGAGCACACCATGAACGCACTGTATTTGCTGTTGTTGTTACTCGTCTCGGACTCTTGTTGGAGCACGCCACGCGGGTTCATTGCGCGTCTGCAGAATCTCGTTCCCCGACGCCATCACGTGATTGCTGAGAGAGTGTAAGGGGGAGAGGCCACAGCGTCTTACCCAGCCCCTTACACAGGCCCGAACGCGCTAGCGCGTGCCCGCACACGCGGTTTTGTCTGCGTTACGCCAAGCTAGGAAAGCATACGGCAGCCTGGGCCCCTAAAGTGCTCTGCACGTATCGTCATCAAGGCGGTCGAAGAACAAGAAGAAGATTTATCCTTGGCGCGAGCGCGCGCTCTGCATGTATCATCATCAAGGCGGTCGAAGAACAAGACGAAGAAGACTTCTCCTTGGCACGAGCGCGCGCTCAATATGTTACAGATGGCTATGGTAGGTTTTAGAAAGCGGACGTTTGCCAATGGCACTACGGACAAAGCCCAACGCAAAAACTGCTTCGCATCTAAAATCGGGGGGGGGGAGAGGTCTGAACGTCACAAATGTTTTGTCGAGCATTGACGTCGTCACGTGATGATGATTTTAGGGGCGAAGTCCTTAAGCCGTGGGTCGTGCGTCCCCGATGTATGTAGTAGCCACCTCTCGATTAGTTCGTGGAGTGTCCGCTAGATGGCGGTACTTGTATATGATGAAAACACGGCTCAAGGCCGGCTAGATAACTGAGGTCGACGAAGTGAGAAGCTCGAGCAGCAACCACGATTTCTCTGAGTAATACGACGCTCGGGTCATCGGTTCTTCGGACTTCAACGCCTGATGCTTACCACCCCTTCACGAAGCCGTTCTGCCAGTCCGATCCCGCAACCCGTTCCTGCAGTGGATACTCCTGTCCACCGCTACAGTCGCCGACTGCGAGGCCTTAGTCCCGAGGCCATCCCTCTGGAACTTCTCCAGCCAAGCCCTACATCAGGAGAAATGGCCACCGCCGGCGCTTCACAGGTGACTGTTGAGCAGCCGATGCGAGATACGAGTTCATCGACGAGGCAATGCGTAATACGACTAGAACAGACCGTTTCTACTCGTCGGCGATTTCAACGTTGACGTTGCAGACGCAAATAAGCAGTGGTTGATGCAACACATGGCAATCAGATATGGACTCAGATGCATATCGTTGACCACCCGAAACCAACCACCATCAGGGGGACTTGCATCGATGTAGTGTTTGCAAAGTTCAAGGTAACACCCATACAAGAACCGCTTTCCCTGAATTTCACCGTTCACAAAGCGGTGATAACGAAGGGACCACCGACACCAACAATAAAAGTTTGATGTTTAACATTTCTCACGTGTTTACATTAGTGGGGCGAATAACTCGTATTCACGGTTTACCGATGATATTCTCTGGAGCTTCGCCCCACTAATCATCATTCACCCAGTGGATATGCTGTAATTTTTTGCATCACAGGTGTTACGCCGCCGACGTGGTAGGTCTACGCGGGACGCTGGTCAATTTTCGCGTTGGATGAGGCACCTAAGGCCTTCGCCTGGCCAGCCAAAGCAACGTGTTTGTTTGGAGTCGGCATGGAAATCTTTATCCCGCCTTATCAAGGCCCTTCTCGGGGGCTGGGTATCTTCCGTGCTTGGAGCGATAATACTCTACAATTTAGTTTAACGGCAGTACCGGCGGTTGATGGGTCCATACTCTTAAAAATTAGTAAATATATGGTAACTGCAAGCAAACAGGTAGTAGCTGCAGCGGTTACTATCATTCTTGAACCGTTACTAACCTTTCGCACCTGTTTACTACCTACGTTAGTAAGCGGTTACTAGCTGTGTCCGTTACTACCTCTTTGCTACCTGTTTACTACCTACATCAGTACACATTAAGTGCAAGCAAATTGGTAGTAACTGCAGCCGTTACTTTCTTGGACCATTCCTACCATTTTGCTACCCAGCCGTTAACTACTCAATTTAAATTTGTAGTTAATGCTTATTGTAATAATTGATAACTGGAATCGTCTCGTCATATCACTTTTAATTGGAAACTGACGAATAAAAAGATCATGTGTCAACAAAATATTTTCTTTTTAAAATTGCGCAACCGCAATGTCTAAGCATCATTCTGCTATTGTGGAAACCGAGGTGGAAAGGTTAATTAACTATAGGCAAGTGATTAACATCAGAACCCAAGGTAGCCAAAATTACTCTGGAGGACCTCCCTACGGAGCGTCTCATAATCATATCGTAGTTCTGGCACGCAAAACTTAATAAATTATTATTATTATTGGCCTTTTACTCGCCTCTGTACTAGCACAGTGATCAATTCAAGTTCATTGAGCCTATGTAAGCAAGGTTTAGTACCTCGTCTCGGCCATGTTGTATGATGCTTTGTTGTGGCGGTTTTATAAAAAAAATTGACATGACATATTGCTATGTTTACTGCGGTTGACTAAAAGTCCTGCGCTGCGTCCCCAAAGCACACATAAGCAGGTAGTTTGTTAGTTTGTTGTAATATGGTATAAATATGTGGGGCGACATCTATAGTAAACTCCAGGTGTTAGACTGAAAACCCAGGTGTGCACAAATTTTCAGCACATGAGTTACGAAGGCCATGCTTTTTGTGCTGAGCAGGCGCTAGTCGCGATTTTAATAGTCATAAACATGTCACGCGCATGCATTAGATATGCGTTTGCATGCAGGCGCGCGCATTGCACAGTGCAGGGAAATACGCTGGGATTTTTCGAAGCATTCAGGGGGGAAACGCCAGAAATAGGAAATTTTCATCGGGGGGAGGGGGGGGCACCTTTTTTTCCGACATGGGTCCTGCGCAGATAAGTGTGGTCGAGTGTCATTTCGTAATCTGTATCCTATGGGAAAACATCCGGCAGATCCCACGCGTTGACGGAATCGGATTCAAGCGAAGCAGTCAGCGACTACTTCTATGCTGTACTTTGTGGCTTTCAGCCAAGCGTTACGAGGTGGATCGACGTGTTTTTTGTAAGTGTGATAGCTGTGTGCATATCCTGGGCTTACCAGGCACGTCGACAACTCTGGCGTTTAAGCCTTGCCTCGGTGGTCTAGTGGTTATGGCGCTCGACTGCTGACCCGAAGATCACGCACTAGTGGTGCTAAGCCTGAAGGAAGATTGCAGCTGGGTGGCCCTCCTTGTTCCTAACTCTTTTTAAGTGCGAATGCACTTTATAAGCGACCCTGAATCCGCCGTCCCATAGCAACGGCGCGAGGAAAGGAGAGGAGCGTCTCTAGCAACGGCGCAGCGACGTCACACCCCACGTGACTGCGCGCGCTCCGCCTCCTCACCGCTCTTCTATGTGGCATTGGGTGCAGTGCTTCGCCGCTCCTTCTCTCGCCGTTCGCTCTCTCTCCTCCCTGCGCCCCACTCTCCCGTCCGCTGGCTGGGCGCCTCTCGAAATGTGTGCTCGAGACGCCGCTGTGAAACGCCAACGGCGACCACAAGGCTGAGATTATGGCCGTCAGGTACAATGACAACACAAACAGGTGCTGATGAATGTGTAAATAAATGGTTACGGTACAAATCCTCGTCTCGTCATTAATTTACGCCATTAAAATTACTGCGCCGTGTACTCTCGGCGCAAGAAATGCATTCGCATTTCCTCACGATTCCCTTCGGGGAGGTGGGGGCATTTTTTGTGTTTCTTTCTACTTCTTTCTGTTTTCTCGCTCTATCGTAATGTCTCTTGCAATCCAATTCTTTCTCTCTGTTTCTCTTTCTGCCTTGCTCTCTAGTTTTGCATTTTTTGTGTGTTTCTTTCTTTGTATCTCTCTCTCTGCTTCTTTCTGTCGTGGTCTATGTTCTTTCTACCTTTTTATGTATTTATTCCCTTTCTCTGCATTTCACTCATGCCTTTTCTTTCTATTGCTTTCTCTATCTCCTTTTCACGTGTTCCTTTGACACTCATGCCTCCTGTACACGGTTGTGGGGCTTGCCAAATTCCTGTGGCAAGCCCTACCTGAGTTTACCTACCTGAGTTTTGCACGACGAAGAACAAGTTACCGATAGCTTAAACATCTTTTCTGTAAAGAGAATGAAGAGAGCGCGTGCCGGTTCATGATAATGATAGGTTTTTACGACGGAGCAAAGATACCAACAACCTAAAATGCTTCGCCGGTAAAAAAAAAACTATGCTCAAGTTCAACTGACTTTGCGTCTCAAAGGCAGCTTAAACAGCGGAGCTGGAGGCATCAGGCATCAGCGCGCGTGGTGGTGGTGGTAGTGGTTCTTGAAGGGAGGAAAAAGGCACCTAATTTCTGTCTGCCTTGAGGCCACACGACGCAGTGCCTTGTAGGGGTGGGGGTAAGGAGGGAATAAAAGAAAAGTAGGAAGAATTAGAAATAGAGAAAGAAGTGATAGGGGGACATCCATCCAACGAAGAGGGAAGACGACAGGAAAGATGGGGGAAACGGTCACGGGAGTTCATGGACGGGCCCACGAAACACAGCCAGAGGCACGGTACACAGCATCGACGAAGCGGCGGAGGCCCCGACGATGAGCGGCGCACGGCATAGCGGGCGAGGAGACCGCCACGGGGCGCCGATCAGCGAGAGGTACGAGGAGCAATCCAGGACATCGCGGCCGGCGCGTCCGTCTTGCTTGAAATCCAGACTCTTTCGCCAACGCTCGGCGAGCTCTTCCTCCTCTCTCACCAGTACTAGACCAGTACCAGCTGTGCTCGAGCGCGCTACTATTGGTCGACTCATTTCACCGGCACAGCCAATCGCGCTCCTGCTCTCTCCTATTCGTCCACGCCGGCTGCTCCGCTCCGGCGATGGATTCACCATTGCTCTCCTCTTCTCCACCCAACTTCACCTCTCCACTTCGCTGCCCTTTCTCTACCAGCCTGAACTAGGCTTTGCTCTCACCCACGTAGCTCTACACATGCTCTCTCCCCCTCTCGTCAGGATTCGCTCTCGCAGTTGGGCTATAAAATGCCGAGGACGGATCCGCAGGGAAAATGCCTCAAGTAGTGCATTCTTGAAGGCTAGAAATCTGCAGATTATGAATTCATGGTGGTTGCTGTATGTACACATTTCTTCTTCTCTGAATACATACGCTTCTAATCATAAAGGTTCCGGTTGAACAATTGAACAAAACTAGCGTTCACATTCGGTGACTATGAACTGAGTGCGGGAAGTTTTGTGCAATGTTGTAATACAATAAAATGCATGATGGGTTGACTGTTAGAAACACTTGTCGAAGTTTGAAGTTGGCACATTGACGCTAGAAGCGAGTGGTACGTCATAGTGAAGATTCAACCGCCGTGAAGAAGGCACTGAATCGCATTGGGCCACATTAACTGGGATTTTGTTTGTAGACCAATAGATCTCGACTCTGCACTAGACCAAACGTTCTATATTTATAGTTATTTTCTCTTTGATGTAGAACACTTCGGTCCACATGTACATACGTGTCGGAAAAACTTGGGCACCACGTACGAAAGAGTGCACTGTAAATAAAGGCTATAAACTGTATAAAGGCTATAAACTGTAGGCTATATAAACTGTGATACGGTAGCCGCGACTCCTACAGCTTCTGCCTGCTGCGTGGGTGGGGCAATATGCGCGCTAAACAATACGATTTGCTGCCTACTTGCTGTGTGATGTTTAAAAGTGGATAGCAGCATGCCCTTCCTAAGCATACAATGCTTCGAAAATATCCTGCAGTTCGTAGTGCAGCCGTTGCGGTTTTTGTAGACGTGGATATGAGAATTGAGGTCTGCTTTCCTAGTAATTTCTACCGCTAAAGATGTGACGGCGAAGCTCAGCTGCTCGATGAGTGAGTACGCTCATGGCGCGAGAGATACGCCCTTAGTGCAAATGTCTTGCCGCTGTTACGACTGGGGTAGGGGGCCCCTCGGGTGCGCGGCGTAGGATCCGAGGTCGTTGCATCCCACCGCTGCCACCACTGTTAGGACTGAGGTTGCGTGGCCCATCGCTATCGTGCTCGGAGTAGTCAGTAATGGCAAGGTGAAGAAGGAAAAGATTTTATGTACAACTATTTACATATTTTTGCTACCAGGCAACATGACTGCCAGCCCGACCACGTCGGCTGGTTCGACTCCGTTCGAGTCGTTCTCCTTCTCCCCTCTTCTCCGATCTCCCTGGTCCACGGACCGGCACGGCCTTAAATCATCTAGCCGTCCATTGTCCTGCTGACTGTCCGCCGGTCGCAGGTGTTGGCTCCTACTCAAGTTCTTCAAATTGCGGCGCGCTGCTAGAAGTCTCAATTGCGACGCGCTGCCAGAAGCCGCACGCAGGTCTTGGCTCCTTCTAACTTGACGATCCGCCGGCCGCAGGTGTTGGCTGTCTTCTAACTTGACGATACGCCGGCCGCAGGTGTTGGCTGTCTTCTAACTTGACGATCCGCCGCTCGCAGGTGTTGACGGTCTTCTAACCTGACGATCCGCCGGCCGCAGGTGTTGAACCTCCTTTACACCGCAGGAGTTGAGCAGCCTTTCCATAGCTGGGCAGCTTTGAAGAACGACTGGCGTCAGTTGACGGGGCCGGCCGGGTGAAGACGCCGTTTTCCCCGGATTGCAGACAAAGCATGCAGGGGTTGATCCCTGCTTCGACGTTCGGTCACCTGCTCCGGCACAACAGCACCCCCGCCGCCAAACAATGCATCAGGAGGACGAGCTGCTCCACGTAGCTCGGCTGAATTGATGCGGCCGGACACCAGGCTCATCCACGGCTCGAGGCGAAGCTCCCAAGATCACCGCTCTCGTGACATTCCACACGAACACTCGGCTGGCACGGACTCGATGCTCCTGTGGATAAGACGAACTCGACAGGGCAACCATTGTCAAACTACACCCGACGCTGCAAGTGCCCTCCGCACTCCCTCCAATTGCCAGACATGAATGAAACAAATCCTACTGATAACTAACGTTTCCACTGTAAATAAAATAAGGAGAAGTGCGTATCACATGGCGACAAGCTCAACCACAGACCTCAATTTCAGGTGTTGTTAAAGAAACAACTCCGAGGTAATTCAAGAATTGTAATTGTACTAAAGCTGCTTAGGCATAGAAGGTAAACAACCAAGGAAGCCAACGGAAGCTCAAAGGCTTCGCTAAATTCTACACTAAACGCTCTCAGCGCTAAGCGTAACACAGTAAGAACACAACATGGTTCTACTAACTAGGAACTGAAATTGAAAATAAAGTTTACACCCTTCACATAAAACAATGTTGAACTACCCTTCGCCCTAAATGCTCATGCTAACTAGTACAAAACAAAACAAAACTCAACCTACAGCTAGCTCCGTTGAAACATTTTTCAGCTACAACTCTAGAAGATTAACCTCCAAAATATAGACACTACATAGGTCAAAATTACTGCCTCTACAGTAAACACAAACAGTAACATTCGGTCACGCTCGCCAAACACCACTCTTTCACAATTAGCGGTCGTAAAAATCTTTACTTACGGCTAACGTGCCTCATTTTACGCCGTCCGCTCACTCTCGTGCGGGTCATTGCTTCCGCACTAGTTACTCTCAACATTGTGCCACTAAGCTAGAACATGTTCCCGTGAGCACTCTGTCACGCTGCACCCACATCAGGAACTGAATTCGCAAAACGACATCCGTAATTGCACGTACTAGTGCCACTGCGAGCTTCTCTCCGCGGATGTACGACTAACCTAGCTCTACTCTTGCGGTCACAATTCTCACAACAACCGAGTGACTCGCTGTAACCTTTCCTCACTACATAGAACGCACGCGAAAAGAACAAAAAACAAACAAAATAAATTTTTTTTTGCGTGGCTCTATCAAAACCCGCACAAAGCCTAGGCTTGCTTACCTTCTCGCAAGCTCTCAGCTTAACGCCTAAGGTTCCGCTAACAACTCGTGGGACACCTTGACTTACTAGGGAGCTCCCGAACGGCGCACACAAAGCCCTGCGCCGGCCTTTCGTGTAACTGCGCACGTGTCATACGCCAACCGCTCTGCGGGCTCCCGCCGAGTGACGGAAACAGCAGGCCTCAAACGCCAACGCTAACTCAGCGCACGCCACCCGAAAACTGCCCAATTTTCCTTGCGTCCACGCATGACACGCAACGGACGCCACAAACTCTTTTCATAGTCAGCTGACGTAACCCTATTCAAGGCGCTCGTTTCTTAAAGCCCTCGACTCGCTCTGATGCGTGTCACTAACCTTCCGATAGCTAACCTACACAACGCATATCGGCTAACAAACAAAACCACAGAGCGCTTAAAGAAAACAAGTTCAATAACAGTTAACTAAGCTATCAACACTCGCGGAAATAACAAGGAATACTAATACTAACTAAAATCAACAGTCAAAATTCCTTCCAACAAATCTCGAGTCGATATTCCAGGAAAAGCCAACAGTTGTCCTCAACAACTTTTCAGGCGCACTCGCGGTGGTCGCGCCCGGAAGGCTTTTCTCGACAAGCGGGGTGTACGATACGCCTGAAGGTTAATTACACCTCGTCGAGCCTCACTACTTTCCCTGTAGCGGACTTTTCTTTGTCGCTCCTGCCACCTCGCGAAGGTCACCAACCTCGCGTTGTCGCACCTGTTTCAACGTTCCGCGAAGGAACAAGGGGAAGCTCCTTTGCCCCCTGACCCCTTCGCGAACCATGCGCTTCTCTTTCTTTTCTTTCGGCGGTACGGGTGCATGCGGTAGAACCGTCCCTGACGGCAATCGCATTGTCTTGCAATTTCGCGCCGACTTTTGAACTCTTTCTCAACCGCGTCACGACCTTGTCGCATTTCTATCTTTCTGACGCTTTCTCCTTTCGCACGCTTCTTGGTGCAGACTTTGGAGCATTCCGTCCGCCTCCGATGCTCATCAGCATCAACAGCTCCTCAGCTGTCTCGCGCTACGGTCCCTCCTTTCTCTGGTGGTTCAGACGCATGCTGTGGAAACCGGTCAACAATGGAACAATCGCGCCCCTCTCGCAATTTCGCGCCGACGTTCCGAACTTCCTCCTCAAACGCGTCGCGACCTTTGCCGCATTTCTGTCTTGCGGACGCTTTCTTTTTGCACGACCTATTTGTGCATTACTTTGGGGCCTTTGTCATGATACCTATGTGCGCGACACCTCGTTGCGCTCCTGCCCTCTACACGGCAGTGAAAAAGATGAGAACAGACGGAGACCTCGGCGCCTGAATCTCATCGACATTCGCTTCCTCGCGATGCGCTTAGCGCACAATCTAGATCCCCGCGGACTCTCAACTTGGGACGTTTCCTAGCCCGCCCTTTTTGGGAATTCTGGCCAAGCCTTCAACTTGGCGTCTCGAGAGATGCGGTCGTCGCGTTCTGCTAGCGCTTTAGCACGCTTACCGCTACTAGTCTCTTTTGCGTTTCCCTTTTTCTTTCGCCGGCGCCTTTTCCTCACTGAACGGCTCGGAATGCTGGCAGCTTCGACGCACGCGCGCGCAAGTACGCTGCCTTCGATTTCATCGCCAAAATCTCAGGCGGCTCAACTAGCCTATCCTCGGTGTCGTCGCTAGGTGTCTGTACTTCTGACATAGCGACAGTCTCGACACACTCTAACTCAGTTAGCTCGCCCTGAGATGTCTCTCTAGCTTCGGGTGATCTATCACTATCCTGGATAGCCCCTTTTCTCAGGCCTTCGAAGGCGTCCTCTGCGTACTGCGCTACGCGACTTATCTCGACCTCTTGGTCTCCGCGGCGCGCCTCGTCTTGCGCCTTACGACGCGCCTCGTCCTCACGCGCCTCAGCTTCTCGCGCTATGTGAAGTGCCTCTCGTTCTCGCGCCTCTTTCGCTTTCGAAGCGCCTCGTCCGCTCTCGCCCATCGAAGCGCCTCAGCCTCTCGTTCTCTCTGATGCGCCTCCTCTTCTAGGGCCTTGTGACGCGCCTCTGCTTCCTGAAGCGCCTCGCGACGGGCCTCAGCCTCCTGTGCCTCGCGACGCTTCCCGACCTCTTGGTCTCTGCGGCGCGCCTCATCCTTTTGCGCCTCGGAGCGGCTCACAATACTAGACGCCTCGTCCCTCGTACTCGCATGTACGGAACTCTGTGGAGTCAAAGCTCCAAACGGCTGAACTGAGCTACCCTCGCGGTCTTCGTCAGTTATATCCTGTGACTGAAGGACAGCCGCGACGCTCTCTAAGCTAGTCAGCTTCCTCTGAGGAGTCTCTTCTATTACTGGGGCTTTATCACTGCCCTGCAAAGACCTCTCTCTTGGGCCTTTGCATTCGGCCGAACCTACATTACCCCACTGGCTGAACATCGTATCCTTAACCTCAGTTACTTCCTGCAGGCCGTCTGACACTAAGGCTAAAACTGAGCCTTTCCCATGTCCAAGGCACTCTGCGTGCCGGTTGGCCATCTTTCCCCTTCCCCCATGCGTGCCCTCGTCCGATGTCCCAGCTTTGCGCGCATGACTCAAACGCTGTCGGAATCCTTTTGCTGACAAGCGACATTTGCGCAACAGCGCCTCTTTGACCTTGTCATACGATACAGCGTCCTTCCTATTGAGTCTAGCTATAACATCGGCGGCCTCGCACGGAAGAAGAGTTAGCAACTCTTGCGGCCAACTTTCTAGGGGGAATCCTGCCTTCTCGCACGTTCGCTCAAAATTAACCAGAAAGAGCGCGATGTCCTGGCCAATTTCGAACGGCTGGCAAAAGGTCTTCCATCCTTACCCGCCTCCCTCACTATGGGAACCTGTCTTGCGGCGGATATACGAAGTTCCAGCTCCCTTAGGTTCAACTCATGTTCCTGCTCGGCAGCTTTCTCTTTATCCCTTTCCTCCTTTCTAGCTCGAATCTCCTCATGAGCTTCCTGGGCCTGCCTCGACAGTCACCCTCTCTGCCTCCATAATCGGGAGGATCGTCGTTTCCGCTTGGCCGAGCCAACGGAAATGCCCAACTCCTTGCAAATTTCAAGGAGGTCGTGCACACTGAACTTGTCCATACTGATACTTCACCCCGCCTCGTTTACCCTCGACTGAAACCAAGCGGTCAGACCACCCAATTCTTGGCTGACCAAACAAAGTTACAAGTCTGCAACAAAACCTGCTAACAAAGACTTAGGCTAGCTAGGTCTGGCAATAAGAGGTAAACTTCAGGCACTCACCACACCAGGGTAGCTGACGCTGGCCGATCCCACCGAGCTGCCATCCACTGTTACGACTGGGGTAGGGCCCTTCGGGTGCGCGGCGTAGGATCCGAGGTCGTTGCATCCCACCGCTGCCACCACTGTTACGACTGGGGTAGCGTGGTCCATCGCTGTCGTGCTCGGAGTAGTCAGTAATGGCAAGGTGAAGAAGGAAAAGATTTATGTACACTATTTACATATTTTTGCTGCCAGGCAACATGACTGCCAGCCCGACCACGTCGGCTGGTTCGACTCCGTTCGAGTCGTTCTCCTTCTCCGATCTCCGATCTCTCTCTCCCGTTCCACGGACCGGCACGGCCTTAAATCGTCTAGCCGTCCATTGTCCTGCTGACTGTCCGCCGGTCGCAGGTGTTGGGCTCCTATCCAAGTTCTCCAAATTGCGGCGCGCTGCCAGGAGTATCAATTGCGACGAGCTGCCAGAAGCCGCACGCAGATGTTGACGGTCTTCTAACCTGTTGAGCGCCTTCCGGCCGCAGGTGTTGACCTTCCTCCGAACTGGGATGCGCCGGCATGAGCAACACGCAGGTGTTGACAGTCTTCTAACCTGTTGAGCGCCTTCCGGCCGCAGGTGTTGACCTTCCTCCGAACTGGGATGCGCCGGCATGAGCAACACGCAGGTGTTGACAGTCTTCTAACCTGTTGAGCGCCCGCCGGCCGCAGGTGTTGAACCTCCTTTACACCGCAGGAGTTGAGCAGCCTTTCCATAGCTGGGCAGCTTTGAAGAACGACTGGCGTCAGTTGACGGGGCCGGCCGGGTGAAGACGCCGTTTTCCCCGGATTGCAGACAAGCATGCAGGGGTTGATCCCTGCTTCGACGTTCGGTCACCTGCTCCGGCACAACAAAGCCTACGCCCGAGGGCCGCGGAATCAACACGCACGCGCGCTCCCAGTCCCCAGCAGAAGTGACGAAGTTTATTGTCAGTACAGCCTTTATGTACTACATAAAGACCGCCCCATAACCAACTTGGCTAGATTTACGTATGCACTTGGCACTCACGCGCCCTCTCCATCCCCCGTTTCGGGAAAATAAAAGAAAGCAACACCTCGCCATCAGGTACGCAACGTAACGATATGTCTCATGCCACGCTCTGCAAGTTACGAGACCGAGTGCCTCGTTGAAAGCGCCGTTCGCGCTGTCAACGAGGCACTAGGTCTTACACTCCCCTTGGATGGACAATTAGACGGTGGAAAAAGGGTGGGTGGCACCTACGCGAATGAGCCTAAACCAATTTGGTTTGTTGCTTGTAAAATAGCCTAACATCATCTTGTGCTGCGAGATTGTTACCAAGTGACATGTTGCAATAGCTACTATTTGCAAGTTGTGTTTTACAGGATAATGGCAAACACATTGTTCCTTGTCAGGTCTGTTTGTACTTGTTGTTTTGTTGTGAGCCTTTATTGTGTGTAGGTAGATCCCCTATTGTGGAGTGTTTTGCAATCTCTCATTACAATTACACGTCCTGTTTTTCAGATACTATTTTTCATGGCTGCTCACGGTGAACCGGAACGACAACAGAGCACGCCGCAAGTCTGATGCCTTCAGCCATCACTACTTTTTGGTTTATCCATAATCATAAGGAATAAATATGGAAACATGATGCTGATTTCTGCAGTGCCTTTTACAGCAGATGAAACTATGCACATCACAGTCACGCATTTTAGTTGGCTATACTCACACGAGCACGTAAACGACGTCTACCTCGCCTGCTCAATTAGAAATCACAGACCATCTTTTCGTGCTTCCTATTTTACTCTGCTGGAAAAGCTGTGTGTGTTATTTTGATTAGTTTTATCTTTAAAAATGCTAAATTTGAAATATTCTTTTCTTGCAGTCACTGGGCACAACGGCAAATATTAATAGACTTGCTTAAAATGAATATTTCGCTATTTCCAGCAGTTGTTGCTCGACACTAGAGCATGAGTCAATTGACTAGCTTAAAATAGTTATAAGAGTCGCTTCACACTTGATTGTGTGTAATTTTACCCACTTAGGAGAGTAACCGGCAAGAGTCGTCTGAATCTCTCAGCAGTGGTAATGTAATCCTTCAGATAAGAGTCCTTTCACTCTTCCTAAGAGAGTCAAGGTACACACCTAGGGCGCACCGACTCTCAGCTAAAAAAGAGAGTTAATGTGCCTCATTAAAGCGAGTTATATACGTGGCAAGTCAGGACCTACCGAAAGGAGCCACACATACACTTTGTTTTCTTAAAATGTACGCGTGAGCGAAAAAAGCGCTCGCGCGCTGGGGACGAACGCGGCTGAAGCAGATATGAAACGAGCCGGCCATCTCCGTCGCACGAAGGGCGCATGCAGGCCTGCCGTCGATGGCTCCTCAGGCAAACAGGAAACGCTCCGCCCGTCTTTTGCCGGGCGAAGGAGAGGAGCACTCATTGGGGGCGTCGACATGGGGGCGGGGAGTAGGGGAACAGGGCTGCGTTGCATGAGCAGCAACTGCGAACTTTGATCAGAAAGACGCGGTCGCGCTCGTTATCCTAACAGACATCAGTAGACGGTTCGTATAGACGGCTCGTACGTGCTGTGCTCTCACTGCTTACTTCACGTTGAGAGGACAGACAGCACGAAAGCCACTTCGCTCCCTGGAGCGGCCGTATTCCCTTACACCTGCGTTTTGTGGAATGTGAGGTCGGATCCAAAAGAGTTAGCTGCTGGCATTACTGCGTATAACACTCCAATTTGTTGCTATCACATTCACTGCTTCGCCCTTGCGGCTAAACTGATTTTTTTAAACACGAAAGTGTTTTGTGCCGGGGTCCACCATGGCTCCACTGACGCATTTCCGTCACGGATATGACGTTGTAAAACATAAAGACTAACATATGGCAAAGAAAAAACTATAAGAAAAAGTTCCGTCACCGGGAGTCGAACGTACGACCTCTCGATCGCCAGCGCGCAGCGCAAACGACTCCGCCACAGACGGCATGTTCTCTGCTACGCTAACGGCGAGCTATTTATGTACACCATTTGCCGGTGGCGGGACTGAGAGATCGGCGGTACAGCGTGTTTTCGTTATCACTAACGAGATGGCGCGAAGGGCTCGAAGAGCGTAAAGTCACTGTATCGGGAAAAGTACCGCGTTCTTTTTCTCTTCGCCGCCGCGCCTTTTCGGCGGCTTCGCCACACAAATGGGCCAGCTCGCTCGCCTCGCTAGTGTATACCGGCCGGCGACGCACGGCGCTTTGGAGGGCTATTGTTTTTATAGCCTCAGAAAATAGTGCAGGAACATTACGACATCCCGTATCGTTTTGACACTTCGTCGCAAGCCTGTCGAGGCATCCAAGAATGCCTGGGTGCTGCGCTTGTGGGTGCACCAACCGGCGGGAAACGGGCAAAGCGCTCTTTGCTATTCCCAGCGGGGAAAAGGATGCCAAGCGACGGGCTTTGTGGCTGCACAGAACACGGCGGGAAAAATTTGTTCCCGCGACTGATGCGCGCCTTTGTGAGGCAAGCACTTCATTAAGAGTTCGCATATGTTGTTTCGGGGAATGTTTGCGTCTCCCCTGCATTAGTGCAGCTTGTTTCGCGTGGTTGCCGAATGAAATTCATGCACAATAGCATTGCCGGGCAGCTTTTAATTATGTTTGGCGTAAAATTGACGCCTTTGGACTCACATACAACGATCAGCGCGCCATGAAAACTGACTGCTACAGATTGGTAGTGCGTGACGTGACTATATGACGAACATAAATATCAGGTGGCAAAATGAAAATAATGGCACGCATTCATATGTAAGACATGATTTACATGCCAAGCTCATGGTGCACTCGCGGCCGGTTCGTTGGCTTCATATAAGCCAAAATCGGTATTGCGTGATGTACGTGAATGTATGACGAACATAAATAACAGGTGGTAACATGAAAATAATGGCACGCATGTGCCATTATTTTCCATTAACGAAACATCCCATTAACGAAACGGCCAGGAGAGCACGAAGTCGTGGGCGGCTATATGGATGGATGGATGAATGGATGGATGGATGGATGGATGGACGGACGGACGGACGGACGGACGGACGGACGGACGGGTATGTTCAAAGTCGTAGAAGTTCGCTAAGAAACGCTTCGCATTTAATAAATAATAACGACAGGCGAGCGCGTAAATGCCGCGCAGTTCGCATTTATTTATCGCGTTAGTGCGCGTGCGTGCGCGTGTAGGCAAGTGAAAACTGCCGCTATTTCTTTCCAAATCAGTTTGAGAACAACGGTATGCTTCATTCGGGGCTGCAAAAGCGCACACAATGCGTAAAAAATGCGTCACTTCGCGTGAAATCAACACCGTGCCGCCGCAGCTGCTGCCGCGCTGGACCAAATATGGCGGCGGGCAGGACGGTCACGGTACTTTTCCCGTTCCAGTGACTTTAGAAGAGCGCGCTTTAAAAGTCGTCCCCCACGCGGATTAGCGCGTGCCTCGACAGGGCGTCGTCGCTCGTGCGGGCGCTTATCTCGTGATCTCGGTGGTTTGTACGTCTGGCGCTCTGCCTGCAAGTTTCCGTTGACAGCACGAAGGTTACCTCGCTCACTGCCACGGCCGATTTTGCGAAAGGAGCGCGCTGCTCACACAGAAATAAGTTACAACTGCGACAGTTCCCGCTCATCCTGTGTATGTTCGTTCCGCGCGTCCTTTCTGCTTGAGCAGCGCATTGCAAGTTTTGAGCGGCTTGCCGTTCTTCGCGTAACATTACAATTTGATGCTGTAGCATTCATTCCTTAGCGCTTGGGGCGAAAAAATGCACAACAAACGCTCAACTACGTCTGTGAAGACACGTTTCACTTTCGTGTTCTACTGATTCCTATGACAGAGAGATCAGCCATGTTTTTTTTACTACCGCATACGGCACGGAAGCGCCGTCCTAGTTGACATGCGGTAGGTCGAACTTTTCCATATAAACAACTGCCTTCAAGTCAGCAATTAAAAAGTTACCGAAGAGTCGTTGTTAATAATTCAGTTAAACACAATTTTATGTACGGCAAAGCATTTCCGCCTCGACGTAGAGTTCGTGCGCGAAGACCACACGTACATGACTTTCATTGCATTTTCGTAAAAAAATGTGTATTATGTAAAAAAAGAACACCCTTTATTTTAGCCTCTTATTCGAGGCATTACATACTCAGCATCACGTTCCCTTCCTGCAATCGCAACCCGGCATGATGGAAGCAGCAGCCACACTATAGGATCGTTGAACGCTGTTTCAGGCGAACACGAGCTGTACGCGAAGCAGTCCCACCACTCTAAACACCGGCGGGTTTCATTTCGCCCCCTTAGGTACATCCGATCGCGCTCTTGGACGCTCATCCCTTCTCGAACACGGCATAGGGCAACACGCTTACGCCTGCGTATTGATAAATGGACCACGCTGCCGATGAGCATACCGCTACAAGCTCCGAAAGACAAAGCTACAATAGCCGCATAAGAATGCAGATGGGAAAAATAGTCGAGAAGGAACATGGAGTAGTAGCATCGGCAAGACAAGCTCTTCCTCTGACGCCGCCTGTCCCTCTCTTCGGTGCCTATCTGTGTGTCGGCTCTTGGGAACTGCAGCATTGTAAGGTATTGTTTGGTTTGTGGTAGCTCTCATACATTGCCGCTGTGACGATCGGTCCTCGCCGCCCGCTCTCCGCTTTACTCTTCTCCACAATCTCCACGCGTTGGGAGGTTACGATATTACCGCTAGCCCATCACGTGGCGGTGCTCTATTTCACGGAGCCTTTCCTCTGTGTTGTTTTATGACTACGCTTCAGAATTCTCACGTGACGCTCTCTCGCGGCCTTCTTTTTTTCTCTCTTTGTTCTTGATCACATGTGCTCCTGCTTTGTATTTGATATAACATATGAGCAGGGCAGGGAGGAGGGAAAGAGGAATGCGTGAGTCTCGTATGACGGACGCGACCTCGTGGGGACAGAGACGTTGGACGCAAAAGCTGCGGAGGGCGAAATATGTTCCCCTGGGGCGGGCAACTGATGTGCACCGTCGTCGCATTGCTAATGAACGGGACGAGAGGACGCCTCCGGTTTCCGGGGCTGCAGCGGGGATATAATGGCGCATCTCTCCAAGGCTGCCTGCTTGCGGGTCAAGGAGAAGATAGTCCGCTTCTTTTCTGGACCTTGTAACGACGTGCTTTCGCGGTACAGCTATAGATGAGCATCGACTCAAATTTGCAGCGCGTTTAGGGGAAGGCAGCCATCATTTAACCTAGGACTGCGGCCGGAAAGTAAGAAGAGCCGCTAGCGGCATTTCTGTTTGTTCTTATCGTTTGCTTGGCCGCAGTGTCGTCAGCTGCATCGTCATTGAGTTAGCAGCAGACTATAGCGTGACTTGTGCATTGAGCTGGCGACTTCGGATGAGAGATTGCATAAGTGCGGTTGCTCTGAACGGGTGCGCGAACGTAACAAATTTTTTTCTTATCGTCATGGTGAGGAAACCTGATACACTTTTGAGAAGGTATCTATAACCACTACGGTATACGCTCCACAAAGAGCATTTCTAGAGTTGCGGCAGCCAGCGCAAGCCTCAAGGTAAGGCAGTAAATTATCATTCATAAAAACTCACAGGGTTCCTTATGCATTCGCCTAAGACGACTCGAAGGCGAAAGCCGTCTTCTTCTTTTTCTTCTCAGTCGATGTATTGATCCTCCCACGCCCCCCTCCGAAAGTTTTCTGCACATAACGTGATTTTGCATTGCCTCCAGGATCGGAAGCAGTGCAAGCTTTCTGCACCTCACCTGGTTTTGCAGTGCCACCGTGATCGGGCCACCTTTGACAAAGCGATGATGTTATCTGATGGCGTCATCATGCGACGTCACTTTATCTGACGTCATGATAACGTCATAAACGATGTCATCACGTGATGATGACTTTTTGCATCACTCGTGTTGCTGCCGCTGACGGTCAATTTTCGGGTTTGATGAGGCATCGAAGGCTTTCGCCTTAATAAGCAATGGTACAGAACTAGACATTAGTGGACCTTGTGTGCTGGGGTGTTTAGTTTAGTTTTTTTTATACATTATAATTTCTTCTCAAGATCGCCGGCGACAGATCGTGTGGAAGGAGTTCTTGAGCTCGATTTCAGCATTACTTGTGCGATAAATATATATATGCTCATTCTTGAGCATTACTTGGGCGAGAAATATATAATAGGCTAAGTAGGAAACATTTGATATTTGTACACTTAATTGTTCACTTTACAGTAAATATTACTATTTGTGAATTGTAGCCTATGAATCACCTTGTCCCGGGAGTTGACGCAAAACAGCTATGCTTACCGCTGCTCTGTGGTGGGATGTGGAATAGCCTTCAAAATCCCACCACAATTTCGGAGGTTATTCCATTCGTGTTCGAAATTTTGAACTTTAGGACGCTCCTACAGACCACGATGAAGACCCCGGCCTCAGATAGCTACATCGTATGCCTAAAAATTATATTTCTTTTTTTTCATTCTAATTGCATCTGCTGGTGTTACGTACAATGATGGAACAGATTCTTGTCTTTCACAGCATGAACATTGAGGAAACACTTTCAGTTGGTGCTTGTTTTTTCTTGTGGGAACGAAATTAGTCGCTGAATGACGGGATCTTTTTATCCGTTGCTACACACCTATGAAAAGTGGGTTCATTTCGTACATTTTAATTGCTATTGCAAACTTTTTGCCAGCGAAGTCTAGTTCACACGACGCACCATTGCTCTTAAAGGGGTCCTCAACCACTTCTTCAACTAATCATCGAATAACCTCAGTATCGGAGTTTATCGCCTCACGAATCGATTGCTGCAAAAATTTCTCGAATCCGTCAAGTACGAGCGGAGTTACAGAGATTTGTCGCACGCTGTAATTGCTTCCTCTCTTCGCTCGTCGCGACGAGCGCGCTGGAAGCTAAGCCGGGAGGGATGTCGCGGGAGAAAGGCGTAAGTGCGCGTCATGACTTTGAGCGCGCTTCATGAAACGCGATCGCTCTCTCCCGTTGTGATTCCTGTACGTGAGTGGCTACTATGTAAGGTAGTACCGGCACGTGGCGGCACCCTACGGCAAGAAGTAAATCTGATCCAAACGCGGCTCTTGAATTATTTCGGCTTTTGGCCAATAGTCTGTTAACAGCATGCGCTGGCAGCTCCAAAGAGGGTGAGAACAGGCATCTGTGTGAAATGAGGGCGCCTGGGAAAATGGCAATTTCGCGCTTCGCGTCTTAACTCTCCTTGCCGCGCACGACAGCAAGATTTAGCTGAGCTGTTCATAGCTGTGTCTGCTTTCCGCAGGATGTGTTTTCTCACAAAGCCCGAGGTGTGCTTCATGACCCCTTTAGACCCCCACTGATAAATACAGTCAAAACTGTCCTCTGTTGTGTCAAAATGGTACACACAAGATGTTGCAGGTTGCTTCAAATAACCTTAAAGGGCTGTTTTTAGGGGCTAAGCACCTAAACGCCGAGGCTTGTCTGTCCATCCGTTTGGAGTCTGTGTCCGTGCTTACACAGCACCGTGTAAATCCGAAACATTAGGTTTAACAATAGACTAATATCAATCGTATATATGACGAAGCAATATAAAACACCTCCAAGCACAAACCCTTTATACTAGTCGGCGACTTCAACGTACACATTATGGACCTTAGGACCTAGCTTTTTCGTCGACTCTCACTGTTTGCTGTCACGGATATAGAAAACCGTTGCTATAGTAGAAACATGTGTGTGTATGTGACTAAAAAAAGGTTTACAATGGACGAAGATCAATCATAATTGTTACAGAACAATATAAAACACCTACAAGCGCAAACAATTTATACTAGTCGGTGAATTCAACGTAGACATTATGGACCTTATGACCTATCTTTGTCGTCGACTCTTTATGTCACTTTATGTCACTCAATTTGCATTATATAGGGCGACGCTCGGGTAACGTACGGTTACTCACCCATACGATACCCAGAGCTTCGCCCACTCGTCGATCGAGGGTGATTCCACGAGAGATCGAACATGCCTGTCCGGTAGATATTTTTGTTTAACCTGGGTTTTTTATATGTTATGTGGGCACATTCAAAGTGCACGGAACCAAAAATTTTATTTCCAAGAAACGCTCCCAGTGCGCCAAAAAATATTTGACGGTGGTGGCCCGGGCCTCCTGTTTTTGCTCACTCCAATGTTTTCGGATTTCACGGTCCAATTTCACGGTCCAAGAAACCTCGTAGTGCTACCTTTGTGCCAAGGAAGGGCTTATTTTGAAATAAAATCACGTTTTAGTGGTCCACATCGCGTTAGCGCACTTCGAATGACCCGCCTGAAAGCGGCCTTTCTCACGTCATTGTTGCCGTGCCCAACGTTGCCCGCCTTTACTGCGCGGCGGCGTGCAATGGCGGCGTGCCCCATTCGGGCATCCGGCAACATCACATGTATGCGGCATTTTGTCGAAATTTCTCTCAGACCGACTTTCACGAGCGCGCAAATCACACGCGGCAGTACGCGATACTGAAACTACCACTGAGATGCGACCGCGTGAGCGAAGCAGGGCACCGGGCGAAGCGCAGTTCGGCGAACACAGAACCTTTGAACCACGCACGCCGTTCACCATGGCAACGCCAAAGAGGTTCTTTTTTGCATGAATCAAATAGAAACGAACAAGCAGCATTTAATTACGTCTCTTGATGCACGGAAGGTTCTTTTTTATTGCAGCTAGTTTGATTACTAGTGATTAATTGTTGTCGGACTCTCTCACGTCATCGGGATCACTTCCAAAATGTCCCACTCGTGGCGCACATCGTGTGATACATCGCGTGATACAAACGAAATAAGGAGGGAAAGGTTTTATGATAATTCAAGGGGAAGCGCTTTACTGTGTGAAGCAAGGTCGGGCTGCCTTAGAACGCGTAGTTATAAAGCGAGATTCAGTAACGAAGAAGAACAATGTACATGCTGCGGGGGAACTAAGGAAACAATGGAACATGTACTGATTGAATGTGGCGATATTCACCCAGGTATACGTGTGGGCAGGAGTCTACATGAAGCCTTGGGTTTTAGGGACAACAATGGAAAGCTGCACACGTCCGCGATAGAAATAAGAGACGGTTAGAGTATTGGTGGAAGAAAAGTAGAGATAAAGAACAAAAATAAATAATGGAGAAAAATAAGGTCATTCTGCCTTAAGAGGCAGAGAGGTGGACCGTGAATTTATATATTTTTTTTGGTATAATAACATAGATTTAATCAATGTAGATAAGGTATTAGGCCAACATGAAACAAGGAAGCTTTTTTTTTTCTTCGAGCCTGGTGGCAGACATGTCACCGCCCCGTTTTAAAGGGGACGCTCATAGCACCCATCCATTTAGCTTAATTTTCTCGGTAATTAGGGCACTGCTGTTGATAATATTGCCGTTTTAGACGTAGTTATACATTGGGCTTTCACTCTGACATGAATTGTTATTTGCCTTTAGTGTCCCTTTAACGCGAACTATAAATAATGTGTGGAAAAATTTTTTGCTGGTTTTATTACGCATTACTGTGAATTACATCCATGCTTTTTTTTATGCCGTCCTCAAAAGGAAGAAAATGTGAAAAAATGGCAAACACGGGCGAAATCAAAAAAGTGTGCTATGTTTCAGGCGCCTTGGCGCCTCTCCTATTTCAAACAGAAACTTGAAAACAGTGTCAAGTATAGAAAAGAACCTCTGCAACAATTTTACGGAAGATCATTTGCCTACGGCCAGCGCAAAAAAGAAAAAAAATTGTTAAACAACGAGTTTTTTTCAAAAAAGTTCACTTTCAAAAAATAAAATAAACAAAAACTCCGGTCTCAATTTTGACGACAATTTTTTATCGAAGAGTGCTTATGTCAGTGAACATATGATTTCAATTTTATATGTCTTTATTTGCTTTGTTCACGAGATATAACGGGCCAAAATGACCCTTGCTGTGTGTGCTCACTTCAGTGCGACTGATGGTTGTTCATTCTAAAAAGACAGGGCGTGCAAACACGGACACAAGAAAGAAGTCAGGACGCCACAAACGCCGACTAACATGATGGTTATCAGCTTGCATTGTATATATATATATATATATATATATATATATATATATATATATATATATATATATATATATATATATATATATATATATATATATATATATATATATATATATATATATATATATAATGCGAAGGCAGTGAGGGAGATTGCCCCTCCCCCCACCCCCCCCCCAACTTGCGAACGATTTGAAACTTTGAAACTTTATTCATTCCAACAATCCATCATATGGGATGCTGAGGGCCGGGGTTAAGCAGCCTGTTGACGGGCTTGACTAGGACCACGACCCCGTACAAAATGACAGGGATCGGCACGCGTACAGGGCAATAAAACAATAAAGCAACGTACGCTGTGAAAAACAACATATTTAGTTCAAATTTCATTGAACATAAACAGGGAAATAGCTTAAGGAATTTTTTTACAAACAGAAAAAATACGCAAACCACCGCTGCATTTAGAATGTGCCAAAACCTGAGAAACAACGTACACGTGATATAACATGGCGGAGCTATGTAGCCTTAAACAAAACAACTGAATTCAGTCACACATATCGAGTGGCCCCGCTTTCGACTTTGTTCCTGGCTGGAGCATACAGGAGTTTTGCTCAAGGGCTTCGTCTTAATGTTTATATTCGCACCCCTTTCTAAATAAGGCCATACGTTGCGAAATTGGCGCCTCCGTTGTGTCGGGACTCGGGGCCCCTGTGTTTATCTTACATTTATTGCTAGCACGCTAGGAGCTTTTCAGGGCGTCGCACCGGCAACACCCTCCAACTTTCCCGACAAGTTGTTGTTTTCCGTAAACAAACTTCGCGCGCACAGGGGCTACCACGGAGGCCTTCATTCCATCCTCGCTTTTCATCTGGTACGTCCAGCCCCTTTCCAGCACTTTACACCAGAAAAAAAAAAATTGTTCGCACCTGCATCATTTATAGAAAAGCAGGAGTCAGTTTCGTTTGCTTACCCCCCCCCCCCCCTCTCTATCCTATGGCTTCATACACTACGTACAAAGGGAGGTTTGAAAACCGAGTCACTGCCTGTCTGGCAAACTTACGTATTCCCTCTCTTAATAATGCTTGCCTCCCTCCGTTCATCCCGCCCTAGCTCGCAAGGGGAGGGGACGCTTCAGAGCTTTGCCAGCATACTCGGGCGAGAAGAGACGCACTATACACGCAAATGACGGCCCCTCCCAGAACGAGAAGAGTGCACGAGGGTCACGCAGGCGAGCGAAAAAAAAAAGGGAGACGGTCGAATTCGCCGCACGGCACACTTCCAGTGGGCGAGGCAAGGGAAGCGAGCCGAGCAGAGAGGTGGTGGGAGAACCGCTGGGACCTGGGCGTTAAATTGCATCCCAACGCAGGAAGCGGGCGAAGACGAAACGATGCGCTCGAGATTCGATGGCGGCCGGGCAGTATAAACAATGTTAAAGGAGAAAGCAGCGGCAGTGGCGGGTGTGACGGTTACACTAGCTGCCTCCTTGAGAAGGTCGAGGGCAAGCGACCGCTCTCCTATATACGTGAGCGAGGGTCAACAATGTCCTTGAAGCGCTATAAACTGCGCTGAAAGCATAAACGGCCACGCATTGACCGCTTTTTCTCCCACTTACTTTGTCTCGGCACCCTTCCCGAAGCGTCTTCCATATTTCTTCCGAAAAACGCGACGTGCTCGGCATTCCCCATATTTGGCGGCTTCGTGGATATCTGCCCGGGCGAGTGAATGGGGCCAAAGTCATCCCCTTCGGTCTCGCTGAACCGTGTAAACATATATAAATACCGGTTGTGTTCGTATACCCGGTTCGTGATTTCGATGGAGGCGAAATACTAGAGGCCCGTTTGCTTAGATTTAGGTGCACGTTAAAGAATCCCAGGTGGTCGAAATTTCCGGAGCCCTCCACTACGGCGTCCCTCATATTCGTATCGTGGTTTTGGGACATTAAACCCGAACAATTATTATTACCCGGTGTACGAACAAGTTTGGCAGGAGCCGGCCGTGAGAAAGCAACAACGCCGAAGACTCTGGACATCGCGAGGAAGACTTGATTCTGGACGTCGCGAGGGGGCGGAGCGCGGTGACTCGCAAAATGTTTGCGCGAGCCCCAAGTCGCCTGACACTATAGGAGCGCGGACCATGATAAGATGGTATAGTTTCAGATTAGGGGGTCCCATCGCGCTCTTTTGTGCGCCCAGCTCTTTGCGCCCTTGACGTAAAACTCTCAATAATTAACGCATTGCTAAGACGGCGGTGAGGCGCGTTTGGCGACGGCAGCCTACATTTTCATCAGGTTTGCAAAGGTTTGCTTTGAGGGACAGTTGACTGACAAAAAAGGGACAGTTCAGACAAAAAAGTGAGAGAGTTACGCGAATGCGTTGATTTCCTTTGCAAAGAAATAGTAATCACGAAGAATGCGTGCGCAAAGTGTTTCGATAGCATTCCACTCAGGTATATAAGGCAAAGCGGTCGGGTTGAGTGAAACAGCAATAGCTTCAAAAATAACCAGAAAAATGACGCAAGGAGCAGGATAGCGACTGTCTCGTCCCATGTGTCCTTGTCGTTGTCTGTGATGTTCCACAAAGTTTTTTTAGATAGATAGATAGATAGATAGATAGATAGATAGATAGATAGATAGATAGATAGATAGATAGATAGATTATAGATATATAGATAGATAGTAGATAGATAGATAGATAGATAGATAGAGAGATAATAGATAGATAGATAGATAGATAGATAGATAGATAGATAGATAGATAGATAGATAGATAGATAGATAGATAGATAGATAGATAGATAGATAGATAGATAGATAGATAGATAGATAGATAGATAGATAGATAGATAGATAGATAGATAGATAGTCTATTTACCCCCTCGAAAATTTACAAAAATCTGTTGCCTCTGCTTTGATACGTGCGCGCCACGGTGCTTCGATGTCTCTCGAAGAGCAGGAGATAATACCGGCCCACCTTGTGAAGGGACTTCTGCGCCGACAAAAAATAAAATAAAGCAAATTTAGGGCGTTCTCAGAAAACGAGGTCTTCAGTTTTGGTAAATATAGATGTTGGCATACATCACCTGCATCAGCTCGGAGACTTCAAGCATAATTTATAAGAAACGGGGTTGTAGAACCTGTTTCACAAAGCTGGTGCCTGAAGCAAAAAAGAGCACGATGAACAGCCATCGCTTTAAGCCCCGGACTATAATTTTCTAATGGACTTGGATCTCCAGCGTTTGTGAACCATGTTTCGTTCTTTTTTTTTTTTACTCTGTATGTAGTGTTTCTGAACACGGCTTCGAAGGTCCGATCCAACGAACATTACACAAGTAGGTAGCCTAGCCGGCCGAATAAAAAAAACAACAAAATGGCCCGCAAATAATAAACTTGGCTAACATTAATAATTCAATCAGTCTTCCTCCTATGCTTCTATATTCGCTTAAAGCTATTCCATTCCTATGTAAGGTCTTGGCTGATGGCAATACACAATTCAAGGAAGCAAAAATATTACAAAGTGTCAGGGCTGCTGCTGAAATCTGGTACCAGAGAAGACCACAAAAAAAAGCGAAACACGTGTCAAGTTTTTAAGGACAGAATTGCCCTTTGCGCAACTCGTAGTACAGGCGGGCGAGGCGACACGGTTATCCGCTCATAAACCCATATTGAGCAGGCTTGCACCAACGTACAATCTAGGGCAAAATGGAGTCATGAGGGTGTGTGGTGGATTTGTTTTTCCAATTGATGGGGCTGCCGCAACCATGAATCTCTATAGGGACTCAGAGCCACTAGTTCGAAAATTACGCCCTATACGGTCTCCCAACTTCCACCTGGCTACGCCAGTGGTGACAGATGTTAAATAGTGAAGACGCTCCCACATGGAAAATACGTGCACGCTGAAGTAATATCATAAGTCTAAAATATTGCATGCAAATAATTTCATTGTTGTGTGATGCATAGTCGAAAGCGTATTTCGAGTGACATAGTCTAGACGCTCAACTGCGGCCTCCGCAGCCGTTATGCCAAGTCACGTCTGACAATGGCGGCGAATTCTGAGGGAATGACACGATATAGTTCAAGCGAGGCAGCCACCGGCGATCGCGTCAAGCCCGCCACCGGCGGCCGCCGCCGCCACGGTGGCGAATTTCGAGCGAACGACAGGGTTGCGAGTGGCCAGAGAGCCCATCCGCCCGGCATCCTGGTTGCTGCTTCTGTCGCTGATTCCGGCGCTGATTTCTTCTACCGCCCATCACGGTGGTCTAGTGGTTATGGTGCTCGACTGTTGGCCCGAATGTCGCGGGATAATCACGCGTCCTTCATAATCACGTCGTGATTTTGATACGTAAACGTAAGCCACCGCCTACCACAAGGACCCGACATTGTCCGACAGTCCCCCATCGAGGTGCACGACCTAGGTAGGCTACTCAAATTTTGCCTAACAAACACATGTATCACCTTTCAGAACAAACTTTACCAGCAAGTACACGGAGCGGCGATGGGTGCGTCGATTACGGTAACTGTTGCTAACCTAAAAATGGAGGCTATCGAAGCTCGGGCACTGTCCTCGGTTACACCGAAACTGGAGGTCTTGATAAGGTACGTCGACGACTATTTCAGTGTTTTTCAGCGGCAGAACCTCGACCTATTCACGGTTCACCTGAAAAGTGTACATACATGCAGCAATAATGTTTACTGTAGAAGCGGAATCTGAGGGCCAGCTACCGTACTTGGACGCTCTGTGGAACGTGATGGCTCAGGGCTGTCTTTAAAGTATTTAGAAACCAGACTCACACTGGTTGCTACCTAAACTTCAGATCGGTGCACCCTGCTTCGCAAAAGAGGTCCGCTGTCGGCTCCCGTGTTCGTCGGGCTGAAAAGATACGCACAAAAGGGAAATACCGTGCATTGGACAATGTACTGGTGCGGCCGGAGCTGGTGGCGTGGGGGTACACTGAGTACCAAATCGACTCAGTAGGGCGTCATTTGGCTCGTGCAGTACCCACTCAACCTGGACCCACACAGAGATGGGCTGCAATACCATACTTTCTTGGTGTAAGCGAGCCCCTTGCACAAGTTCTACGCTCTTATGACGTGCAGGCTGCGCACCTCCCATACCGGAAGCTCCGGCACGAACTCATACGGATAAACGACCCTCTGGAAAATGAAACCTTTCCGGGTGTTCTGTATGTCATCCCGTGAGCGGACTGCTCTCACGTCTACGTGGGAGAAACCAGCAACCTTAAGACAAGGCTTCAACAGCACAAGAACGACGTCAAAAAAAATTGCAGTGGCTTTGCTCGGCTATGCCAGGATATACGTAGCGTAGCAAAGGTTCAGCTGATTATTCTGAGTTTTCCAGATTGTCTAGGATTAGCTTGATTGTCATGCTTACTGCTGCTCCAATGACACACACACGGTATACGTATTATGTGGCACATGCATATTTATTTTTGCTCAAGGTCAGGTTGCTTCTTCATTCTTCGTACGCTGAACCACTAATTGCCAGGCAACTACTTCGGGATCCGATGACATAAGCTTCTCGGCTTTTCTGCGCCGTTGAGCAGCATTTGCGCTATCCTTCTCCATGGCGTTACCCACCTGCAAACGCGGAAGACGAAGTGTTCGCTTTACAGAACGCTTGTGACTACCGATCCGCTAGTTTCTTAATATTTCTGCCTTCACCGCTGGACATCCGCCTCGTTTCTGGCGCCGATGAAAGTATAGACGTCCCCGGGCCATGCCGGGAATGGCGGCGACAGCGGCGGCGGTCTCAAGGAAGCGCACTGGGCTCCATAGTGCTACGGACAGTGACGAAACCAGTGTCTACTCGCTCAGTAGTGAGGACTGGTCCGATGACGTCTTTCAGCTCGTACGACGCTCTAAGGCGAAGCGAAGAAACACCGGGTCCCCCCTGTCTTCAGGCAAGTCAACTCTGAAATTTACTCGGAAGACCGCAGTCAGTACGATTATTTTTGTACCAGAACTTGCTACCGACAACCTGAGCCAACTCAACACACACTCGGTCTTGGTGCTTCTCGAAGAGGCGGTGCCAAATGAAGTAAGGGACGTGAGAGTCAACACACGAAAAAATGTCCTGGCTGTCGACGTTGCACATGAGGCTGCACTGAGCACATTGAACAAAATTACGGAACATGATGGCATAAAAGTTCGCTCGTACATCCCACTGGCCAGCGGTACCAGAGAAACAGAGACATCCCACTGTGCTCGTACATCCCACTGTGCTGGAAACAGAGACGTCCACATCTACAATGTGGACGTCTCTGTTTCCAGCACAGACTTCCACAGTCTGGTGAAGCCAACAGTACATGGCATCTCTATAATACAGATGTCGCGCGTGGGCACATCTCGCTGTATAAAACTAACATTCAAGGGTGAATCTCTGCCCTAGCATATCAAGGTAGGCCGCTTTCGACATCCTGTACGACCGTTCATTCCAAGGCCACTCCAATGCCGCAAATATATGAGGTTTGGACACGTGAGTGCCGTGTGTCAGAGCACGATAATTTGCTCGCGCTGCGCCGAACCACACGCTGCAGACTCCTGTTATGCCACGGTCCTCAAGTGCCGCAATTGCCTCGGGTCCCATGAGGCTTCGTCAAATGAGTGCCCCAAGAAACAGAAGGAAAACGAGATCCTAAAGCAGATGGTACGAGACCGCTCGTCTCGTCGGGAAGCTAATTCTGTCGTCACAAAGTGACGCTCCCGACGCCGTAAAGGTTCAAGGAACTCTGTGAAGCGCAGTTCACAGGTGACACCTAATCCTTTGCTTCATAGACTAGACACGCCAGAGTCGATTCCTGAGGACAAGACCGTACCAGAGCACATGGACACTGAAGCATGGCCGGCATTGCCAAAACTGCAGCCAGAGCCACAGCCAGAACCACAGCCACAGCCAAAGCCACAGCACCATACACAGCGACTCCAATGGTCGCAGCAGACACAAACCGAGTCAACGACAGCGCTGGTTCCCCACAACTTTTGCCCGAGAAAGACAAGGACATTGCTGCGATGCTTCGCTCTCTTCTGAACACCATATTCATGCTTTTGAATAAGCTAAACACTCCGACAGCCCGAACTGCCCAGCAACTGCTGGAGGTTCTCGATCCAGTGTTTTCAGCGCTGCAGTAATCACAACGGCTCGCCCACGGCCCTCTCAAAGGCCGCGATTCCCCAATGGAATGTCAGAGCGCTGATGTCACGTAGGTCAGAGAAGCTCCAGCCTCAGTGACTGATTGTACTCCTTTGCGCGTGCAGTGATCTCCTCCACTCTCTCTCTTCCTCTTTCTATTCCCCGTTCCCTTATCCCCAGTGCAGGGTAGCAAACCGGACGTTCGTCTGGTTAACCTCCCTGCCTTTCTTCTTCTCTTTCTCTCTCTCTTTCTCCCAGACAGAGGCGCTATCAAGCGGCACCAGCGCATTGTGAGACGGCGACTGCACAACGAAGGCGAACAGCTGCGCGCGCCATGGCTACGACGTCACCCCTCTCGAATGCGCAGAGCAGCAGCGGCGAGTCGCGCGCGCCGGCGCCAGTCTGTCTGCCCGGCTACGACGCCACTCCTCCAGCTCTCCGCCACCAGCAGCGGCGAGCCGCGCTAGGCGGTGACGGAGAGCGCGTAAGATGCCGGCTCCGCGCTGATCCTGGCGCATGCGCAGCACGGCTCATGAGGATCCACGCGAAATCGGCTTCGGCTAGGCAAGTGTAGCTAACGCTACAAAAACACGTTGCCTCCAATGCCGTGGCCGAGCACTGTGAAACTACGTCACATGCTATCAACTGGGAAAAGTGCCCGTGTGATCGCCAGGGAGAAAAATCATGCTGCACGCCTTCATCTCGAGTCCTTGTTAATCGAAACCACGCCACACACTCTTAATCGCGACGAAGGTAATCTTTCACTGGTGTACGCCAGGTTCCTTCGACACGTCATGCGCCGCACACAAAAAGACGAACAGTTGTGCCGATGTTTTCATTGTGAACATGGCTCCCGTGGGGGAGCCGAAACATTAATACGTTTGTTCTTTAGAATGATTTTAGTCAGTGTCCGGATCCCTTCTCTTAATAAGAATTTAACCTTCCGCGTGACGCCACATAACACAAGCTTTTCCAGGAAAGACGTCCCGCAAACACACACGCGAGCGCACTATTGACATCAGCGCTGCCCATATGTAGACCGAATCAACATAAATAAAATTTTTACAATGTTCTGTCGGTGCGATTTGAACTCTCGGCCTCTCAAAAGGGAAGCCCCATGCTCTAATCACTATACGCATCAAGTGCTTGCCTTATCTACCGAAATAGAACGTCTTTAAAAATGTCCCGGGTGCAAGTCAGTGCGTTGGAGCACTTGGCGCGTTTCCACAACAGGAGGGTTATGTGCATTGAGAGTAATAATTCACACCAGATAATTATCGCGGTAATTTGCCATTTTTTTCGAAAAGAAAAGCGCTCAACAAACGGGAAGGAGATCATTTCCGCGTCAGTACCCCACTTCCTTTGTAGATCTAAGTTTGCAATCAAATTTTAAGTTAAATTTAAGGCCACTCGAGGTCACCTCGTACAACCATTACATTAATGGCGTTTTTCCACAGTAACTATGCGTTGCAGCTGCCGAATGCCTCATCGTCATGATTTAAAGAAAAACCAGAAAGGTCGCTTAACATGCTTCGCTCTGAACTGCTGCTTTACACTTGGCAAGCGGTAATTACACGTGGCAAGACTGAAAAACGCTAAGCTACGAGGTGAAGGGTATGACATGGACGTATATCTATACGTAAAATCTCAGCCGCCGTTGTAACTTTGCATGAACGTGTTAAATGTACGGTTCTGCTTGACATTCACGTAGGTCCTGTCCCTGTTCTTCACAAATGGCCCACACATACGTGTACCCGCTAAGGGCTACTGGCAAAGAAGCAGTGCGTCTGCAGTAAGATGCAACCATGAAAAAAAAAAAGCGTGCAACTATAAGCAGCTATAAAAAAACGTGCAACTTCGACTTAAACGAGAAGGAAGAAAGATGTAGAAATGAATCGGTAGCTAATCTTCAAAACTTCGAAATGTAATTACATTGTGCCCTTAATGAAGTTTTAAATGATCAGAAAAGCACCTTTGTCGCTTAATTCCGGCCCTGACGCCCCAAGGGAGCGGATCACTAGTGAGATTACTGAAAGTTACCTATCTGATACCGTTATTCTGTTTCGTAATTCTAATAAGGTGTTTGGGGAAGCCGTGGAAGCACGTCATATCGCATGCAAAAGGTTCCGATACACTAAAGCCGCGTATTTTGTCCGGCAATAACTTCAATAAAGTTTTTAGCACAAAAGGTAACCAGAAAAAACATAAACAAGCGCGCTTGTCAGAAATCTTAGCATCCAGAAGGAGTACTTTTTATTTATTTATTTATTTATTTATTTATTTATTTATTTATTTATTTATTTATTTATTTATTTATTTATTTATTTAAAACACCTTCTCCTTCGTCACTGAGCCATGCACAACGTACCGGTCTCAAAGGAAACCCGTCGCGCATTATTGTTCCCTCATAAACCACTCCTTGGATCCTCCCACGCCAACGTGATTGTGGAGTTGTTTCTTTCACGTTTTTTTCTCCCCTGTATTCTGACACAGCGCTTGTCCTTTTTTTTTTGATGGTCAGTCGTGCTATTTTCTCTGAATGCGTTATTACCGGTTCTCTGTTGCCAATGTTTAGTATTGCAATGATCGGTGAATTTTGAACATGTATACATAACATAAGCCCCTTAGACAGTGCCTCTCTTGAGGATTTTAACGTACTTTCAAATGAATAAACACGGGATACTAGTGCGCCCAGGTGTGATAAATTATCTGCCCTAGATATTTTGAAAACGCTGATTTCGGTATTTTTTAAGTGGAAGACACTTTCAATGCTTTCAGAAATATCCTAAGCAGAGAAAAAGCTTTCTCTTCGGGGCAGTGCTGCAGCATCATGTGACATTTCACTTAAGCGCCATTAAATGCCATGAGATTGCGCGCACGTAAATGTAAGATAACGATATAGTATTACTCTCATATCGGCAAGTATAATTCGCAAACTGTACAATAGCCTGCTGTCCTGTTCATCTGGTATCGAACACTGGCTTAAAACGGTTCATATAGATTATTCTACTTTCGTCACGTGGGCGCTGCCATCTTGTTAAACGAATGTTTCCTTATTTTCGCATGCCGTGACGTGACCTTAACAAGGTCACGAGAACGTCGAACGCACCAACCCGACCGTTCTCACTCGCACGCGTATGTCGTAGCACTGTTCGTTTAGTTGTTAAACATACAAAACGACAAAGTGAACAGCCCGATATGGCGGCACCGAACAAGTGCCAATTCATGGTATTTCCGCCTGAGGACCCTGTGCACATGTGCGCTCGAGGGGGGGGGATAGGAAGGGGAACGGCCGCGCCTCCCCCCCCCTCCCCCGCCCTAATCATCTGAATAAGGGTGCAGATTCCGCCCCATACCATAACTTAGTCGGACCTTTCACGCCATTTTTTAATGCGCAGTGTTATGGGTACTCATGCTTTTATTGCAATAGCAATTATATGGACAGTCTCGGCTGGATTTTGCCGTCGCCGTCGCCGCCGTCATGCACCGTATATGTATAAGTATGTATATATATATATATATATATATATATATATATATATATATATATAAAAGCCCCAAAGAAAAATAATTCAGAAAAATGCTTCCGAAGCGCGGAATCGAACCAGGGACCTCTTCCTCCGCAGCGAGTGGCGCTAGCCACTACGCCACGAAACGTAGATCCTCCGCGGAGGTAACGGCGAGCGTTATATACACACCCTTTACCGCTGGGCGGACTCAGAGACGGCTGCGCTTATAAGCGTTTCTTCATTACCAGCGAGATGGCGTTAGGAGCGCGACAGGCGCATTCAAAAGTCGTCGGCGAGCTCGCTCGCTTCTTCTTATATTTGCGCCGGGAGAACCTTGCCCTTCGGCTGTCTCCTCGCGCGGTTTTCTTGTGCTGAGGGGAAGAGGGACGTTTCACGCTTTCAGCGTGATGTCCGCGCTCATGTTACGGAGCATACGAAAGCCACTCGAGCTACAGGGGCGCCGCTAAACGAGCAAACAAAAGATGAGCGCGAACTATCAAGTGTCACAGCTCGACACTTGAAGCACGCTAGTTTCCTTCGCTGCTTCGGCCACCTTTGCAACAGGAGCGCTGTTCAAACTGAGAGTATCCATTGGCGAGCCTCACTTCATATAGCATTAGTTTCTTGCTATCGCATTCATTGCTTCGGCCTTGCGGCGAAACTGTGACTTTTTTTACCATAACGGCGACAGAGGGTCCTTCATGGTGAATTAAAAGAACAGTTTACTTCCAACTTTTAGCCCCAGAAAGGCGGGGCCTATGGCAGGCTGTTGTGAAAGGCACGACATCACCTCATTTTCATTTTCGTATCCATGGTGGAGCTTGTTTTGTTTTTTCGGACACGACAAACGCGGGGGGGGGGGGGGGGAGGGGCTGCGGTGAGACTTGCCCACCCTCCTGATGAAGAACCCTGCATGCGCACGCCTGCGCCTGTGCATACATCTCTTGCTGCCGAGTTCGATATCACTGCGCTAGTAGATTCCGTAAAATGTCTGCACATGACAGTGTGACCGCTCGTAGCATATGAAAAAGTACCAATGTGAGAGCTCTGTCTCATGGAGTACGCGCACAGCTTGAATCGATAACACACACAAACAAAAAACATTTTGCACATGATCTAGAAGGTTATATTTCATTCAAAAGGGCTTATCTGGACGTTAAGCCACATCCTGAGAAGTCAAACGAGTCATCGTATCGGCGCCAACGCGTTTTTTTTTTTCTTGCTTCTTTCATACAGGAAAAGCTATTGTCCAATGTGGAAGAGCGGCGTAACAGCGATCTAGTGAAACACAAGTGAATAAGCAGAACTCAGCTCGCAGTATAGTATGAACTATATAACGCTGTATAATGAACTACAAAACCAAGTTTTGTAGTTCGGCAGCCACAAAGAAGCAGGCGCTCTATTGCAAGTTGTCTATTGCAGCATAGGGTGTTCGGGCGGTGGTTTTATTGTGCAGTATAATAATGCACTTAAACGCAAACCAACAAGCCCAACTTAAGTTACTTTAGTGCATTGATATTTAGTACTGTGGGCCTGTGTTTTCATCGACTTTATGTTGTTCTCATGCATATTAGCTGTAAATAGTTTCTGTCCCTTTAAGACTATCTCTTCTTTTTCTTGCGTTAGAAAAGATGAATTTTAACAGAAAACAACCATCCCAACATATTACTCTTATTCCATTGATTTCTAGTACTGTGCACCCAGTGTTTTCCTTGACATTACTTTGTGCTAATCCATCTTCTGCTGTAACTATCGTTTGTACCCTTTAATATGTGTCTTCTTTTTTTGTGCTAGCAAACATGAATATTAGCAGAAACAAACTAGCCCGACTTATCACCCTTACTGCTGAGCAACACAATTAAAGCGAAATTACGCAGAACATCAGAACGTTTCTGCCTTATAAGCAGCTTCAGCTTCCTTTGCGAGCTCTTAAATTTCGCAGTCGCTCTTGTGAATTTCGCCATTGGCACAAGCCTAATTTTCTGTCTCTCCCTGACCTGGAACAGCTACAAAAGGGCAAGAAAGGCACTCCTGGTCCAACTACATTCCTTTTTTCCCCCCTAACTCCAAGCCCCAATTATTTCCCATCGCCAAGTCACTGGCATTCGGAGATATATCTCCCGTGTTTAGAAACGCAACATCGAGACGAATCGGCGAACGCAAGGTACAGTGATAGTTCCGAAAGTAATATAGGTATATACAGCAACCGTCGAAAAAAAAAAAAACATCACACAGCGATAAACTTCCGCCCTTGATCCCAAGATACCTGTCAGACATAAGGGGCTGTTATAAAAGACACACAAAACGCGCTTGACGCGCACTATAACACCTCTCGTCGAGCGCTCACTAATAGCGCAAGCAAGCGGCGGCCCAGCAAAACATTCCCGGCTGTCACCTGCTGTCGACACGAGCAGGCAAGACACTCGCGTAGACGTGTGCCCCGTGCTTTGTTCAATCGCGTTTCTTTCCCTTTGTTTGATATTTATTATACGTCTTCGTATTTCTTTAAGCATTTCCAAAAAAGTCCAGCTTCCATGCCATATCTCCCTCCACAGGTCTTTTATCGTATCATTTCGCGCGCAGCTTTCCCATCTTAATTCTAGCAACTTTTTTGTCTCTCTTTTTTTTAAACTATTTCATTACAACCAAAGCTTCTTTGCATTCACATCCTTCCTCTGTTTCTCCCGTTTCGCAGAACGACATGGAGACTATAAAATTGGTACTCGATGCTCGTTATTTAGTTTTGTTTATGAGAGTGACACAAAAAAATGAAACAAAAAGGACCGAGCAGCTGTTGACGGGCGCAGCTATAAAGGCCTTGGCTAGATCACTCACTTGTGTTATTACAGAGGCCAATGAATAATGTGGAAGCGTAGGTACAAGGCTCCATTATCCATTCAGTTTCCTTGCCTTTGTCGCCACCTAATGTTATTCACTAAGTCTAGAGAAAATAAAAACCCCGACCAGCTTCCGAAATCCCTGCGAATAATGCACCTGGAGCACTTTATCCGAGTGAATTTTGTAAGACATTTGCGACATCTGGGCTCTATTGAGCACGATCGGCTGGCGTCGCACTTTTTTTTATCCGTAGCCACTCAGACCTTAAGATAGGGCTTTCGTGCATGGCACTGGACCAAAAAGGAAAAAAAGGGGGGGGGGGCTCATTCCACACATAGGTAGGTATCAACCTAAAGCGAAGCTTTTATTGATGTTTAAGAAAACAGTAGCAAAAGTATGCAAACTGAACAATAACAAGAAGTATATTTAAGCAAGCGCATTCGAATGACGGAAATGGGCCTTTTTCAGGTCTGAAGAGCACCTCTAGTGGAGATCGCTGAAATCGAAACTGAGGGTCCATGGCCTCCGAAGTTGCCCGCCGCGTGCCGGTAGACATTCTCGGAAGCCTGGTATTTTTCGGGAAAATTTGCAAATCTTCCACGCCAGGTGGCGTTCAGTTCGCTCCTGTAGCCACGCTTTGACCCTCAAAAAACATGGCGCGCGTGTGGTCACCGCCGCCGCGCATGCGCAGACTACCCTTCTGAAAAAGGCCCATTTAACATACTAACGCATATACGAGGGTTATATCTTTTTCAAGGTCCGATCGTTGGCGAAATAAAAGCTAGAGCGAAAATTAAAAACACTTTATGTGGAACATTAAGGTACACATACCAGCTATTTCTCTATATAGTCGCCGTTTCGATTGAGACACTTGTCGTAACGTGGTACCAACTTTAGTATGCCCACCTTGCAGAAGGCAGCCGCCTGTGCTTTCAACCAGTTCTCTACGCCGGTCTGTAGCTCGCTGTCCGAGTCAAACTCCTGTCCTCCTAGCCAGCGTTTCATGTGAGCAGAGAGATGGTAATCAGAGGGAGCGAATCTGACCTGGCTGTATGGTGGGTGAGCGAACACTTCCCACCGAAAACACTGCAGGGGCTTCTTTGTTGCAGCTTCTCAGTGCGGCCGCGCATTGTCATGAAGAAGGACAATGCCCGACGATAACATTCCTCCTTCGGTTGTTCTGAATTGCCCTTCGCAGAAGTTCAAGAGTCACCCTGTACGAGGCTGCAGTGACGGTCGTGCCAGGTTCCATGAATTCCACCTAGAAAAACACCATTTCTGTCCCAGAAATAGAGTATAGCCATGCACTTTTCTTGCTGGAGAAGGTTCGCTTGAACTTCTTTACTCTCGGGGAATCAGAATGCTTCGACTGTTTGGATTGCGCTTTCGTTTTTTCAGTTTCGAAGCGGACATATGTCTCGTTCTCTGTGACTGTTTTGTTCACAAAATATTTTCCTTAACCATGCTAGCTCTGGAGAAACGTTCGCTGTGTTTTGTGCTGGCCGGTCAGCAGCTTGGGAACCCAACTCACACAGAGTTTGCCGTACTGGAGTCTCTCACTCAGGATGGTATATAGAGCTGACCCTGAAATTTTGGGAAATTAATCGCTCAGCGCATAAACTGTGGGCCGACGATCTTCTTGAATCTCCTGATCCACTCAAATGAACAAAATCATTGGTTGACACTCGCTTCCTTCCCAGTCCGCTTGCATCATGAACCTCTGTGCGTCCTGCTTCACGTTTCCTGTACCACTGCCGCACCTTGCTGTGACTCACGAAAGTTGTGCCGTACACATTACGCACTCGTCGATGAATTTCAGCTGCCCTACATTAACTCCTCGGCATGCAGACATCGAATTGCAGCACGCGCGTCACACTCGGCGGCAGACATTATCATCCAAAACATGTTTATAAGCACGCTGCGCCAGCAGAACTGAGAGCTGCGACCTCATATGGCAGGTGCGCATACTACAGAGATCGCACAACGTAAACCATACAAGATATATAATATAACGTATGTGCGCGTTGCGTCATTGGATTTTTACTGTGGTGTTCATTCAGTGGACATTCGGGCCTTAGAAAAACATGACTGATCCCTCCGTCATAGGAATCGCTATAACATGAAAGTGAACCGTGTCTTCACAAAAGTAGTCGACTGTTCATTGTACCCTGATATATGACAGCTTGTACAATATTCGTGTTTGGCAGCTATAGCACCGTTTGACGCGGATGCACCCACGCTGACGATAAGTGGCACATCGCCATCCCGGCGACTAACGCCCATGATCATCATTTAACCTTGCGGTAGCTGAATTTCTTAACACACATCTGGATACACCATGTGGTGAATCCCTCGCAAAGATGGCATCAGCAAGCACATAATAGACACTGGTACTCGATATGAACTCCTTCAAAGCGTCGTTAATTGAGGAGAGAAACGGCACGGTGTGCGCTCCCCCGTCGTAGGGTAACCTACGCCTGCGCTCATGCATACACTACCAAAGTGCGCTTTGGGAACGCGGGAGGCAGATGTTGGTAGTTTGAGCCGTGAACGCGCGAAGGCGTTCTGCTTCCCGCTGGCGTGTGTATCGCTCCCCCAAGGCGCGACATTCGCCAGTCGACATCGTTGCCTTTCTCCGGCGTTTATTGTAGCAGTTTTATTAGTCGGTGCTATCACACTAGAAGCAGTAGGTGGCGGAGAAACACCTTTGGTGCAAGTGGAAGCGGCACTGCTCTGACTAAGAGCCGTCACCCTCTAACGCGACGCGAAAGGCAAAGCGCATAACTGCGTCTAGGGCGCCTCCTCGATGCCAGCGCGGCCAGCGTTCCTTCGCTGGCATCGAGGCGCCCTAACTGCTTTGTCAGCGAATCGCTCCCTATCGGCACTCGTTAGTGTCGTGACGCAGTACTTCACCGCTCTAAGACGGCGACACCAACCAAGAGCACCGTGCGAGAGAGAATGTGCGAGAGATATAAAGCGCGTTGATGGAGCCTCGTACATGGGCGTCGGTAGCGCAGTGGGTAGAGTGCCCTCGTCGCCGACCGAGCGTTTATCGCGTCAATGAAACTTCTTCTAGTTTTTCTTCGTCATCTGTTAGTGTGCATTTTATCTACGTCATATACGTGACGGAAATAATTGGTGAAGTCTTGATGGACCCCAGTGTAAAACACTTTCGTGTTAAAAAAATAGGCATCGTATTTTCATGCATTACGGTGTCCGTGTCACATTAAACGCACTCAATGTATTATAGAAACAACCTATGCTATGGTAGCGTCAAGGGACATGAGTTCTACCGGTGTCTCCCAGTTTCTCATTAGAACAAGCACTTTTATTTCTCTGTAGTTACACAATAACATTCGCATAAATCAAAGATGAGTGTAGATCCGCGAAAACTTGTAATAGTACAGCGAGGGAACACAACGAAAGCGATTTAAGATACAGTGGCTTACTGGCCATGGGGTCACGCTGCTAAGCGCCAGGGATCGGTTTCAATTCTCGGACGCGGCGGTGGCATTTCGATGGGCGCGAAATGCAAAAACGAAAAACTTGGAGGATGCTTGAGCTTCGCTTTCAACAGTAGAATGCGATAGCGTAATCGGACCGTATTCGTAACGCCTTCGTAATCGCTGGCCTGGCTTCGCTCCTCGGTGGAGACCTAAACCATGACGCAAGGAAAGCATAAGTCGGATACCCTCCGGACACCCCGGTCGCTATAACGGCAACTTCGAACTTTGATTCTAACGGCGCGGTCACGATCGCTGGCGCTCGCGCTATCTCGGCAGCCATCAGCAGGCGGCTCGTATACCCTCCTACGTGCAGCGCTCTCAATGCGAAGAGACTGTGCGGAAAAAGCATCTCTCCCTGGAGCGGCCGTATTGTCTTACACCAGCGTTTTGTAGAGTTACGCGAGATCGGATCCAAAAGAGCAAGCTGCCAGCCTCACTTCGCATAACACTACCATATGTTGCTATCGCATTCATTTCTTCGCCCTTGCGGTGAAACTGTGACTTTTTTCAATTCGTTATTTGCATCTACCTCAAAATTGTCGCTCACGGAAAACGCTGATTTTTCGCTCACTACCAAAGACGCCGCCACCGACGCCGACGTTGAAATTTCTGCGAAACGAGCTCTTTAACGCTATCCCATTAATATGGCGTACTTTGATTTAAGCGCACGTTGAAGAACACCCGGTGGACAAATTTAATTCGGAGACCCCCCCCCCCCCCCCCACTACGCATGCCTCGTAATCATATCCGCGTTTGGCACGTAAAAGCTCGCCACTTATTTAGTTGTTCGAGGGATGAAAAACAGAGTCCCTTATGCATTCGCCCCGAGATGACTCGAAAGCGAAAGCCATCTCTTTCTTCTTAGACTACGCATTGATTCCCCCCCACCCCCATCTCCTCCGAAGGCTTTCTAAACCTCACGTGGTTCTGCACTGCCTCCGTGATAGGCCCACGTTGCACCAAGCACCGATGTCACGTCACGATGACGGCATATGGTGACGCTATCACGTGATGATTTTTCGCACCGCTCGTGTTGACACCGACGCCGCCGATAGTCAATTTTCGCGTTTTATGAGTCATCTAAGGCTTTCGCCTTAATAAAATTTTACGCGTGATGAAGCAGATTCCGTGAATCATGAATGTACTATCCGCGTCAAATGAAACCCGAACATCAGCAAGCCTTCTTGTACAGTTATCACCTTGGACAGGCGCGCATATGCGCAGTGCGCTCAAACCGGATGCGCGCGCCCGTCAATGGTGATGACAGGGCGGCGCGCACTATACCGTGCGAAGGCTTGCCGGTGTTCGGGTTTCATTTGACGCGTATAGTACCTTGTTTTAACGCGATAGCGTTAGAGAGCTCGTGTCGCAGAAATTTCGGTGTCGGCGTCGGCACCGTTGGTTGTGAGCGAAAAATCATCCGTGAGCGAAAAATCGAGAAAGTAGGAAATAAAATAAACGATAAAATCTTCGGTCCCAATGAGGATCGAACCCGGGCCGTTCGGCGTGGCAGGCAGGTGTCTTACCGCAAAGCCACGATGTTACTTGCAGCTGGTTCAGAAAAAAACACTACATAAATGTCATCTAGTGAAAGGAGGAGTCTCAACGCATTTTGTTCGGCAGGTGTCACGACGAAAACGAGCCCATACGGGGATTTGTAGGCGCAATCGCGAGGCCATCAAACTACGTCGAAAAAGGCCGGGATAGTGCAGCCATCGCCGCTAAATACACACACGAACTTTCAAACAGCTCTAAAAACGGACAACTATGTCCATCTAGCGGAAAACATATCAAGCCAACGCAGCAAACGTTAGATAATGTGCTGCCATCTGTGAGGCATTGTGAGAAATATGTCTCGACTTTTCATGACATCCGAGAGGGCGGGCGCACGGCGTATATCTTGGAGGCCATGCGACTCTTGCTTTAGATCGAAAGCCTGTACAATTCGCGCGCGTGCGTGCGTGTGCGTGTGTAACAATACACATTAATAAGTATGCACTTAGTGGTTGAAGTGCGCACTGGGGGCCGGATTTCGCTATCGCGTTCAACTCTTAAAGGTGAAGCTTAAGGGTCCCCCAATTTTTTAAGGTGTTTCCGCAGCGTTAGGGCAGTCTACGCGGAAAATTTCAGGCTACAGAACAAAAAAAGAACCTTGAGCGTGTTTAAAAATTAGTATCGCTGTCGTAAACACAATACGAACACTGCCAGATATTCTTTGAAATTGTAGAAATATCAGCGCCGAACTCACACCACCTTTTTTACCAGCACTGTCGTAACCTTTTTCACAAAACCTCAGTGATTAGGGTAGGGCGGGGAAAATGCGACAAAAATTTGAAAATAGTGAATATTTTATTTTATTTTAACCGTTATCATAAAACATCAATGAAGGAACTTTCTTTTGGGTACAAGGTATGGGCTACATAAATACGGCAATGTTGCGACTGTTCAAAAGCTTCTTTTAAAAAGAAACAAAAAATGCACCATATGTCTCATTTTGCCCTAACCTGCGGGGAAAAACGAGACGCTGCATGAGGCAAAACGAGACAGTGTGAAAAAATTTTATCCTTTGAGTTCTTGGAGTAGAAACACTTCAAATTCACTCCGTGGGCCCCCAAGCAGTCTTCATAAGCCCAGTCTTTGCATTCCACGCATTGAATCCAAACAGAACCCGGCGCTGTGCTGTTCCGAGACTCCTGAAAAGCATTCAGTGCATTTTTCATGTCGTTTTCCTCCCAGGAAACTCTAGACGATATTCTCTTGTGCGTCCGTACCATCCTAAACAAAAACATGTTATATATAATGAGTTTTAATAAATTGTTCACTTAATAAGACACTCGCTAAGGCAATTCAATGCCTTTTTGTCGCGTTTTGCCCCTCTCACATGCCCGAATTAAAACAAATTTGCCTTTTGCCCACGGCACCAGATTAACTAAACTTTTGGTGGAATGTAGCTATAGTATAAAGTAACAATATAAATACTTACGTTCTTGTACTGACGCCGGAGTAGCTTCATGCACGGATCCGAAAATTTGGCCGAGCAGAATCTCGCCCCCTTTTGGCAGGTCACGAACACACTGACATCAGCCGTGCAATTTTTCCAGCGCGAACACTGTGAGCAACCATCAACTTTTACATAAAAAACGTCGAAAACTACCGGCACCTATCGCTTAAATAGAGAAACAAAGAAAAGGTACTTTTTGTATTAGCTGTGGAGGGCGGCAAAGTCAAAATGTCGCGTTTTGCCCCGCGTCTCATTTTGCCCCGCCATACCTTCCACGTACCAGCGGAGAAGAATGCGATTCAGAAAGTAAAAAAAAAACGAAGGCTTCCGTAGTAGCGCACTCACGCCATCTTTATCTAACAAGTGCTTGTAAACTGTTAATTTACATTGCTGCGAGCACATGAAGCTGAATTAACTTCCGCACTGAGTTGCATGAATTGAAGCAACAACAAAAAAAAAAAAACCCAGTAACAACGCCGAGTGTCTCCAAAGACATCAATATGCGGCTGCGTGACTAAAGCAATTGTTTTTGCAGTGCCAATAATTTCGAGAACGTTGTCCAGTTTTGGCTTACCGTAGCAGCAATCCAGAGAGACGGCGCCATAAGAGCGCATCTTAAAGAGGTTCTAAACCACTTTCTCTCTTCTGTCGGGACGACAGGAGAGAGAAAGTGCCTAAAGCGTGCGACAAATCCCTGCAATACCGCTCGTTCTTGCGGATTCGAAAAATTTTTGCGGCGATCGATTCGGGAGGCAATAAACCCCGATGCTGCGGTCGATCGATGATCACGTGGAAAAGTGGTTCATGACCCCTTTAATAAGCTCTTCCTGCTCGTTTTTTTTTTTCTTTCTGCGCGTTATTTCACATATCTGATCACAATATTACCTGCACGAAGTACCCGCAGAACGTCGCAAAAAGCCGCCAAAAAAATGTTGTATTCATTTCCGCTTCCGGGTAAAAAGGCCGACTTCGTGTCACACCCTATTGATTAGCAGCTTTCTCGTGGCATCATTTTCGAGTAGAAGAGGGCGAAACGGAGAAAAAAAAAAGAATTATAACTAGAAAAAGGAGACAAAAGTGATCACGAGTGCTAACGCGTAGCCACGTGAAAGCCCCTTTTTAAACTTTTTTGACCCATGATGGCTTTTGCTGTATAGCCTTATACATATATAATTTAAGCACTATGTATCTAGAAAATTCGCAGCCATTGATTCAATTACTTCGTGTTTACTTTCCTCTGTACCGCTCATGGTAGGATTTCCCAGCGTTGGAAAGCGCTGATTAAATAGTGTGCCAGCGAAGGCTTAGCCTAACAGCAAGGTCCTCAAGATTGTTATATATGCTTGCTTGGGACACACAAAAAAAAAAAAAATTCAGTGAGTGGGAGGGCGAGGGGTGACAACGTCATGAACAGGGCAGTGACAATTTGCTTTATCTTTTACCTCTTTTTTATCTGCAGCAAAAGGATAATGACCGGGAAGTGAACAAGTAAAACACTAAACATAAGCTTCCGGGATTATTGGCTCACGAAGAAAAATTTCGCTACATTTCGTAGGCAAGCGCGTTTGTGGCGTCGAGGTATAAGTGCAACTAACTACTAAACTTGTGCGAGTCTTTCCCTTTTTTTTTTCCTTCATAATCAAACTTCCATTTTACCGATCCTTTAGCATTTTCTTTTAAGTGGTCGACGTCCTACCGATCTGCCGCAAATCGCATCCCACTGCTGGAACGCAATGCGATATAACCTTCCCGCCGAAAATTAGACGGCTGTTAAATTTTAAAGCTCGTTTTTTTTTTTTTCGCATGTTTATGTAAGGCACTCTGACTACTCCAACGTATGCACTTCATTTTTGTTGGAATAAAAATAAAATAACACCCTAAAAATATTTTCAAAATTGAAGCTTACAGTCACATGGCACCGTGGTGACGGTGTTTTTCTCGCATCAAATTTAAGCTTACTTGTTTGTTCGTTGGTTCACATTGAATGGCTGAAGTATAAAAGCCAGTTTTCACGCAGCGGTTGCGTCGTGAATTTTTTTATTCATATATATCCGCATTAGAAAAACTCTAAATCTCTTGTAGTTTCAGTCTATGTCAATTCAGTTCCCCTCAAATCGTTTAACTACTGGAAGGAGCGTTTTAATGGAACTAGCCCTTAAAACATTCCTTCTAATACGGCAGCTTCAAATTTTCTTAAGACACCTCCAGCATCCCGCGGAAACTTCGAATTTCACCAGTACATGAAAGCTAACTTCACTCTTGTATGGAGTTTTCCTTCAAATTAACGCAGACGCTGAAGTTTTCTTCTGAATATTTCTCGAACGACTCACTTTATTCTTAGAATGTTTTAACCGATAGATCGAAACGACTCACTCTTAAAATTTCCAAAGTGCGCAAGTACCAGAATATCGGTAAGTTTTCTCCATGGGCAAACACTTCTTACTTTTCTCTTGCAATACTGCTGACACATCAAATGTCCTCGGCAATCTTCCTTCCGATAGGCCCAGCTGTTTTACAGCGAGGCTGTACACCTCTCATCGGTCTGAAAATTTCGTGGCGCACGAAACTCCTACAGTGAATATGTGCCACAGAAATTGGGCAAACCCCACCACTCACTACAGACGCTCGCTCGCTCCTCTGCTATCAGATGCGCACGCTCTTTGCGTTTTCACCTCGGACGCTGAGGAAGGGCATTCGGAGAGGCGGAGAGACGAGCCGACGAAAGTAGCGTAGCGAAGGAAAGAGAGAAACGAGCAAAAGCCTGTAACTAAATTTCGACATCTGGACGGTTAAGGGGCCCTCTAAAAATTGAAGGCAAACGGCATACCTTTCTTTGCAACCAGGCATACAGCATAGAGCTCAGTATTCGTTTCAATAAAGAAGACCACAAAAGAAGCATCAAAACCTCATAATAGGCGATGAGGTGCCTGTGAACAATAGAAACAGCATCCTATGCGTTCCCGGTAAAGATTAGGTTGCAGCTGCTTTTCACATCACACGAGCACTTCGAATGATGTCAAACGACCCTTCCTTCTCCCCGCGTGTGTTTCCCGCTTGTATGCATAAAAGGGAGACCCGTCTAGCAACTTATTCAGTTCATTCTAAGACTGCCATGGGTAGACCACGGAAATTAAGGACACCAGTAGAACAGCGTTAATGCAATGTGTTAATGCAAGGAACAAATTCGTCTTGCTGAAAATGGTCGGGGAACCAAACCAGGGTCTGCCACACCGAGCAGAAAGTGATTATCACTACCATTACTCTAAAGTAATATAAAACATACCCCCCAATCAGCACGTGTGGCGTTTGATACAGCTTAGCTGGACATTCACGTTCGCAGGGCTGGATGGTTGCCAATTGTTGTTTTTTTCACTGAATTTCTCGACATCTCGAACCGGTACAATGACACTCTCGCAGTATACTAAAATAAATAAGAATGAAAAATAAAGGAGCGTGCAAGTGGCAGTGAAAGAGGAAGCAAATACAAACCGCCTCTAAGCGAAGCGGCGCTTTGTAGTAAGTAAATGTAACAGTCGCCCTCGTTCTGAATGCGGTCTGCATGCATCCAATTTCCTGCAAGATGTTTCCTTTCCGTATTTTGTCTTTGTCAGCTTCGGTGTGAACCGGTGGCTGCGAAATGTGTAGCTGCAGGCCCTCTCGCCAAAAGAAAGCAAAAAATAATAATAAGTAAACGATAAGGTGGAGCGACGCTGCTCGAAATACGGACGACGGGCCGCCGGAAATGTAGGTCCCGTTCTGTTCTCATTTTCCTCTGCTGTCTTTGTGCAACAGCGTCGGGAGCCCAAGCCACGCCGAGCGCAGAAGAGGCAGCCCAGCATTGGAGGGATTCGTATAGGGACAAATGTTAAGGCGCGGAACGTTCGTGAACTGCGCTTCAGCCCCCGAGAGTCCGCCCGGCAGGAAACGTCCTCGGGGCAAAGTTTTCCGAGCTACTTCTGCGCTTTTCTCTCTTTTTTTTTTTGCTATTCGACCCAGCGTGGTCTCGGTAAGCGCCCGTTTCGGTGCACCTCGTCCGAGAAACGCACCTAGAATATTCAGTGAATCGCCGCCGGATAGAAATGGAGCGAACGACACGTTCAAATATATTGAAGCAGAAACTGCCTTCCAGGGAACTGCATATGTATGTGCCAGTATTATAAGGAATTCTCTTGTATAAATATTATATGGCAACAATAGCCGACGTTAGCCATGATATAGCCAACATTATTCATTATTCGGCCGTAATGTAGCCAACACCAGCTGACATTTACACGATTTGATGAACACTAGCGAACGTCAACCGATACTAACGAGCGCTGCCCCAACCACTGACTATAGTACGAACCTGGACCACCACAACACATCACCCGCCGCGGTGGTCTAGTGGCCTGCATTTCGATGCAGGCGAAACACTCGAGGCCCGTGTGCTTCAATTTAGGGGAACGTTAAAGAGCTCCAGGTGGTAGAAATTTCAGGAGCGCTCAAGTACGGCGTCCCTCATAATCATAGCGTGGTTTTGGGGCGTATAACCCCAACGATTATCAATTAGCCACAACATATCTGTTGCCTCATCCCTCGTGGCGCGGGAAACACGCAGTTTGCACAAGTAACGACGAAATGAAGAACGTACTCAAGACAGTTCTGCACAAGCTATCCGGTAATGTGCGCCCAAAAAATTCAGAAGGCCTTGCCTTATCGGGAAAATGGGGGCAAGCGAAGCTTAGCATATGCGTGCCTCACGTACTATAATTTCTTTCTTTCTTTCTTTCTTTCTTTCTTTCTTTCTTTCTTTCTTTCTTTCTTTCTTTCTTTCTTTCTTTCTTTCTTTCTTTCTTTCTTTCTTTCTCTTTCTTTCTTTCTTTCTTTCCTTCTTTCTTTCTTTCTTTCCTTCTTTCTTTCTTCCTTTCTTCCTTTCCTTCTTTCTTTCTTTCCTTCTTTCTTTCTTTCTTTCTTTCTTTCTTTCCTTCTTTCTTTCTTTCTTTCTTTCGCGTTGCGCAGTGCTCCCTCCTAACTGTTCCCTTCTCCATGCCGGGAATTAGACCTTCATCCACTTCCCGAGCAGCGGAAGACTTTAGTTGCTACATGCGACGACGGCGGTCATGCATTAATCTCCAGGCAACAATGATATGTGGCAACGTGAAATAACAAGTCATCTCGATAAAAGATCACACTGCCTTACCAGAAGCGGCTGATCGCCGACACGCCCGCGATCAAGAGAGCATCAATTATTGGAAAACGGCGTATACAAAAATGCATGTAGCCGTCGCACCTACGAGGGCCGCATTTCTGTGCGCTCGCCGGCGCCGGGTTTTTCGCGTATGACGCCGTCACTGAAATCTCTGTGCTTTAAAAGCGTCTTATTGAAGCTCACGTCCTTAATTCGAAGCCGCCTCACGGCAGGCCGTTTGAAAGACGCACTGGCGTTCCATGCGCCTCTTTTCAGCGAAGCTCAGCTGTGCGTTCCCGTGATGTGATTTTCAAATTGCGCACGGGCCGTCCAACAAACTGAGAAATCAGTGTGTCATTGTGAAACATCGACTAGACAGCAACAATTAACTCGGTGTTGTCTACAAGATACTATGCAGACTGCAACTGCAGCTACATCGGTGAAACCGAGATGTTCATAAGAAGATTAAAGAAGCACAGAAGGGACGCCTCCAACAACAAGAAAGTGTCGAACGCCCTTGATAAGCACGTAGATAATGACAGTCACCGCATCGATAGGTATAGACGGGTAGAAATTCTTAATGATATTCCCGTATAGGTTAGCCTGGTTCATTACCTGGCTTGCTATTCTAGTTGTCGAGTGATGAATGTGGTACATAAAATGATCACGTGTACACAGAAATAACATGTCACACGAACACACACACACGCGCACACACAAACAAATTCACAAAGTGTTCACAAAGTGTTGATAGTGTTTTGTTAGGCATTGTCATCCTAAGGAACACCAGCAGCGCTTTCTGGTTTCGTAGGGCGCAGGTGATACTTTTCCACGGGTCGAGATGGTCCCCACAGCAATCTCGAGCCTCGTTGCAAACGCAGTTCCGAAAATCACATGTAGAGCACATGTCAGGGTCTGTCGGTAGAAGGCATATATATCGTAAATGAACTGCTTTGAGTATCGATTGAGTAGACGCTGCTGTAATAACCAAGGAAAAGAATCTGATTACACGGCTTCTGTTGAAATCTCTATTCAAACGACTGACGACACTATGAATAGGGCTACGGCAATATGCCTACAAACAACACCCGTTTCCTACGTCACATGTTGGTACAAAAGAAAACGACTTACGGCCCTTGGCCGCTTTAGTGTGATCAAAAAAATCCTGCTAGTTCCGAAACGTCTGTGAGTGGTTTTCACCTTCATTTGGTCAGCGATCACAACTCACTTGGTCAGCGATTGTGCAGTCCGGTCTGCCTACTTCTTGTTGGTTGGTTGCCCACTTTTCGCACTGTTTGTTCTTCTTTTTTTTCGTTTCGCAATCATTTCATTGCTGTGAGTTTACGTCGTCTGCATTCAGTCCGCCAAACAGATTGTGCATTTTTTCAAATTAAAACCTGTTAAAACCTGTTAAAACAGGGGTGCTATTCAGGATGGCCCGAGTTTGGCGAAGCGCTGAATTTTTCCGAGCTCTGGCGACACCCCCTTTTGAACGAGCTAACAGTGCGAAACGGTAAAATCCATCCGTCAGTGCGCGCTGCGTTCCATTGGTTACGATGGAGTGCGGCGTCACGTGAAGGACGGTCGACAGAGTTGGGTGGTCAGTCAGTCAGTCAATGAACTTTATTTATAAATTGTCCTGAGGAGCCGATTCCCCTCAAGAGGGAGGGTCGGCTGCGGGCCGCACCCACGTGGGGACAGGAAGAGCGAGCCCCTCCGCCAAATTGCGGGCTCTCTGGACAGCCCGGATTTGGACCTCCCGGTCCGAGCTGGTGATTGCCGTCCTCCAGGCGTCCTCTGTGCTGAGATTCTCGCAATCGCGCAGCGCCGTGCATTGCCAGAGCATGTGGGCTAACGTGCATCGTCTCTCATCGCAATGAGGGCAGTGCGGCTTTATGCTGTCAATAAATTTGCTGTAGACTAAAGGCGACGGGTAAGTACCCGTTTGCAGCATTCTTAATGTGACTGACTGGGTCCTCTAGAGTTGCGGGTGCGGGAGTGGAAAGCTACGCCTGGCCAATTGATAATGTTTGCAGATCTCATTAAAGGTGAGGAGAGAATCAAGCTGCCGGATGCCATCCCCAAAATTAGATGCCGATTGCCCGTCACGGTGGGACAGTTCGCGTGCGCGGGTATGGGCAAGCTCATTGGCATTGGGGATAACAGGGTGGGACATCCTTGCCATGTGGGCAGGAAACCAGGTGATGTTGCCGTCGATTTCTGTGCAATTTGGTCTTTTGGTAGGAATATGGGCCGCCTGCTCACAGATTGACCCGGTCATGAACGCTCGTGCAGCCAGCCCGAGAATCAGTGAAAATGCGCGTGCGCATGGGAATCGCCACGGCCAGTGCTATAGCAGCCTGCTCTGCCCTGGCCTAGGTGAGGAGGGGACAAATAACGAAAACCAAAAACTCAATGGAACTTTTTTCGAATACCGTTAATTTTATACATGTCAAAATAAACTAGAAATTTACTTTAAGGTTTATAGGGACACTTTTCTAACAAGTTGATTGCCTGAATATTTTGGTTCGGCGCCATAAATGGGGGGGGGGGGGGGGGGGGGCGTGAGGTGGCGTATGCAGACAGTCTTCTATGTGAGCTTGTGTTTAGTTCGCCGCATTGTCGGGTCAACGAGGCATCGCTCACTTTTGCACGGTGGTTTTGTGCGTATATTCCGTAAGTTATTTATTTGCTTATGTGTTGTTTACTGGCGCGACACTTCAGAGAGGCTAAACTAGCCCACAGAATGTGCAGATGACCGCTCCTGTGACTGCAGACTGCTTTCGCTGGCGCACGGCAGGCGTGCCCTCGCCTTTCGTGACGGTGAATGCGACACGCTAAGCGAAGAAACGCTGTACTGTAAGGTTGCCAAAGGGATACGTACTTTCAAGGACGCTGTCTCGCTCCAGTGGTTTTCCTCGATTGGGCAACGTTAGTTTTCGAACTATTGTGCTATTGTGCTAATGAGCCGTTGTATCATAGTTTCTTCATCTGCAAAGTATTGTGGCCTACATTGCAAGTACACTATTTGGTTAATAAAACCAGCTTGCTTCCCCAATCTTTCTTGTTGATCTTTCTTTTCTCTCGCACACGCA
>NW_023615810.1:0-100001 GCF_013339695.2 Rhipicephalus sanguineus | reverse complement strand
GCCAAAGTGCGCCAAATTGTATTTACTGCGCCATCCTGATAATATCGACAAAACTTGCGCCAAACTGCGCCAAAGTCTCGGGTTTGGGGGCGTCTATCACGGTCAATCGCACCGCCGGCGCGTCAGAACATGTGCAGCTCGATCTTGGGGCTGCCAATAAAGTCGCAATCATGCACCAAGAATTATTCCGCTGAATAAATAGCGCTCGCGCGTCCGTTCCGAGTGAGCCACGATGCCATGCACGGTGCCGACGCAGCTTCTGTTCTGCAAGTCGACTCGACAGCAAAAACGCGCTCTCCGCAGAGGCTCGTGACGTCTAGGCCTATTGGTAGCGAGAAAGTGCGACGGCGATTCATCGGCGGACGTCGTCTGTTCCAGAAACGCTGCTGATAGCTCGTTTCAAGCGTCGCATGGCACGTAAGGAAGGCAATATGTTCAGTAATAACTACATAAGTGCCGCTAAAATGTCTGTCACTTCTGTTTCCGGACATCGCGGAATGAAATCTGGGATCGCTCGCTGTAGATATATGGGACAATATCGAACTTTCCTTGCTTCGCGTTTATGGAAGAGCACGCGAACGGTGGAAACGCGTTGACACTTTTCCTCAGATATACTTTATCCATGGATCTTCATCCAGAACAGCTTTTTCCCTTCCGCCAGCACGCGTCCGAGTTTCTAATCACTCTGCGGTAAATACCCCCTAAAAGGACCTGCCCTTTCGAGCTCACGTGCTAGGGTTCCAATTCGAATTTTTTGCTTGCTTTTTTAAAAATGTCATCTCATTAGTAAAACCATGTCTCCTGGTCGGAGCAGCCGCAAATGCGCAGCTGTCAGTAGTGGGCCCGTCGCTGACGGCCCACAGTGAAGCGGCTACGCCATGTTACACGTCCGCCCCTCGCTTTCGGGGGTCAATAGCTAATGGTTAAAAAAACTCAGTTTCGCTTGAGAGCGAAGCAATGGATGCGATACCAAAAATTGTATTGTGAAACGAAGTAAGACTAGCAGCTAACTCTTTTGGATCCGATCTCGCGAGCTCGACAAAACGCTGGTTTAAGCGAATATGGCCCTCCAGGAACCGAAGCGTTTTCTTGCTCTGAGTTCTCTAACGCGAAGTAAGCGTTGAGAACACAGCAAGTTTACGAGCCGTCTCCTGATGCCTCGAGATAGCGCGCGCGCAAGCGACTGCGCCCTTCGAACGATGCGCTCGCCCCCGACCCCCTTCCGCTCCCCTGGCGTCCCTTCACGCTTCTTACGAAAGACGGGCAGGGCGTTTCCTCTCTGTTTGATGAGCAATCGACGGCAGGCACGCACGCGGGAAGATGTTATCTCATGCGCTGTCCGTGCGGCGGAGACAGACGGCCGGCTAGTTTAATCTCCGCTTCAGCCGCGTTCGTCGCCAGCGCTCGCGAGCTTTTACCCGCGGCTAGAATGCGCGTGGTGATGTTATTAATTCGGACTTTATACGGAAAATTACGGCAACGGCGACGGCAAAAATCCACCGAGAGTGTCCATATAAATGCTATCGCAAGAGTCAATGTACGGGGCAGATTTTGCGCTCCCCCTCTTAGGTGATTGGGGGGGGGGCGCCCCCCCTGCCCCCCCTGTGCGCACGCCTATGCTCCTGAGTTGATTTTTTCCATGAGATTTGCAATCAATCGAAATATTTCTAGCCTTCATAAGAACCCCATAATAATACTCAGGTGCTTGAATGTTAATGCAATATGCTTCTGTATTGCACTCCAGGATGTAAAATTCGCTGCTCCAAAGTGCTCCCAGATGCAAAATTATCTGCTCCAAAGTGCTCCAAGATGAAAATTTTGCTGCTCCAAAGTGCTCCAAAACCGAAATTTTGCTGCTCCAAAAATTGCTCCAAATCAGAAGTCCTCGGTAGCATCACTGCGGAGGGGGATGTTTTACCGAAAAAAAAATATGAAAATGGGTGTTTTTCAGGGCTTTCAGCAAATGCCTCCTCCCCCCCTTCCCCCTCGAAAAAAATTCCTGGCTATGGGCCTGCTTTTCACAATGGCTTTTTAATACAATGCTATGTAAAAAAAATGCATAGTAGGATTCAGTTACTGTTTTAGAATTCGAATTTTGGTATCGCCTTCGTTAACGTTTCCGTTGTGGTTTTTTTTTTGCAAGGCCATAAAAACTGAAGTTTACATTCTTTCAAATTTCTTTTTGATACACAAATTGTTTTCAAGTATCAGGTACCCTCATTGGCAGGTTCGGTGAGTTTATGTTTGTTTGTTGTCAAAGTGCACACAACATGCAAATTTTGTTGTACGTAAAAGAAGTTTGATAATTACCCATGTCTTTTTTTTTCAATTTTTCATACCTTTCTGTATCACAGGAGACAAGAAATATTTTACATCTTTTTTTAAAAATCAAGCGTTATGTCTGGCAGACCAGTGTGACTGGATGTGCAAGCCATATTAGGCATTGCTTTGTACATATGCTCGTACATGATGTTGTATATACATATGTATATGTGTGTGCTACTTCTGATTTCATTTCATGATACTTAATATGCAGCACAAGTGGGTGATGACCGAATTTGAAGCTTCAGATGGACACACGATGCTTATGCATGGACCACTGCAGAATTCACTAATTCGGGGTGCCTTTCCAACCGAGCCTTCCCTATGCGAACACGACCTTTGCCAAACCAATATGAAGACGCGTTTTTGCAAAGGAAACAGACTCGGTAGTACACCCCGAATTAATGATATCCGCAGGAACACATGCATGTGACCACCTGAAGCTTCTGTTTCGGCCATTGAACATCACGCGAAATGAATGGTGTACACCCTTCCAACACCCATACGAAAGGGTGTTAATACGAGCTAACACCCTAACACCCCACAAAATTTTTGCTGAACACCCTTTCTCTAGGGTGTTAAATTAACACCCTAATTGAAGGGTGTTGTCAATAACACCCTAAGGGTGTCCGTCTGGCGACAAGCCGATTTACACCCTTAAGGGTGTAAAAATGTTTAATGTGTAGCTAAAACTCACGCTAACGCTCAGTACACCTTTCGTTAAAACTTACACCGATATCCTGGTTCAAAGCGACCACATGTTTATTTTAAAGTAGATACGCCATTTCCGTAAGAACTCACACACGAGAGAACTATCAAGTCCTTCACAACTTCGCTTCCGAAAAGAAGACACGGACTTCTTGCGAAGTTCGGTCACGTATGCCACAAACGCCGTAAACGTCCTGAATTTTGGCCGCGAAACCCTCGGTGATTGGCTTGATATGCGAAAATTTGTTCACACTGTGCAGTCGCCACTGCTGCAACGCACCACTCATTCAGAAACTCCCATCGTTCCGGCGCGCAGTTAAAACGCTGCTGTGAACGGGTGGCCGAAGATTTTGGGCCCGGAGCACACATGACGATGAAGCGCAGCATTACCGTTCATCTTTTTTTGGATTTTCAATAAAATCATCTGTATTCGATATTCGATTCGATATTCGACATTTTTGGCCACTATTCGGCACTATTCGATTCGAATTCGATTCGAGATGAAATTTCACTATTCGCACACCTCTACTACTAATTACACTAAACGCCCGTTTGCTTCTCCTTGCGGCAATGCGTGGTGTCCCCCTCTAAGCGAGACGTCGCTGTAGTAATCAGGTATATCTAAACTTAAAGAACCTTTTCTTCCCGCGCCGCCCCGCCGGAGCTGCGGGGCCGTCCTGTTGAGGAACAATATTCGAAGGGAGGGAACTATAGACGGAAAAAAAAGGAAACTGACGACGATACTTGCACGGCGCATGTGGCCCCTGGAAATTCCTCCGGGTCATGCTTTCGTTTTTACTCCCCCCCCCCCTCTTTCTTCTCTCTCTATGTATTTCTTGCTTCCTTTCTCGTTTTTTGTACAAGACTGTATAAATATGAGCGCAAGCAACATGTACAGGGGTGGTCAAAAGTTCCCAGGCCGCAACGCCCGGCTGAGGAGCAGCAGCTCGCTGCTATTGGGGCGCTCTCATCGCAATCACGCCTTGGCCCACGCTGGCGTCGAGCGTGTGCGTGAAGGGGGAGGGGCACCCCTTTCCATTTCTTGCTCCCCTTGATAAGCAAGCGACGTATAAACTTGGTGCGTCATGTTCCCTCACTGTCCGCTCGTCGATGTTTTACTACTGTGCAGCGTGTAGCGAGGCGGCAGTCTTCCGGAAAACTGACGCATCATGATTGCGTCCACATTTAGCTAGGCACCATATACATAACCGTAGTTTTCGGCTTCCTGGAAAACAATATCGTGCGTTTAACTTTCCATTGGCACTGCGGTGGTTCTATCAGCCGTCTTCGCAGGCCATTTCGCTGCATCCGAGCTCGGTCGGAGCCCGAAATGTATTAGAAGAGCTTGTGTTGGGGCTAGTTGGAACATCTTAGTGGAATAAGCAGCGCTGTACAGTAGTAGTTTATACCTAGGTTCCTTATGAAGGAGAGCAACAAAGAGAGAGAGGGGTACACCCCCTTCCCCTTCCACGCACACGCTGGACGCCAGCGTACGCCCAGGCGTGATTACGATGGCAGCGCCCCGATAGTAGCGAGCCGCTGCTCCGCGGCCGGGCCAGGCCTCGGAAAGTCTCAAGTTCCAGCCATCGCCGAAGGGGGGCGAAAAAATCGACCCCGTCGCAGCTAAAAAACAAACCATAGTGGCTCCGTTCAAATCTGCCCTCGGCGACGCCAAAAAATCCGCCAGAGGCGCCGTAATAAAAGCAATATTTAAGAGAAATACAGCTATCATTCCTGCATAAAAGTGCTTTTTCTTGTGTAACTGAAAGTAATGTTTGAATGATGAGTAAATTTGTTGTTTAGTGATTGAAAACATCTCTGCCTTGTCGCTCACCGTTGACGGCCGGCGCGCGGTAACGAGCAAGCGGGCCGTCGCTGTGACCAGTGACGAAGCGCAAAAAGTGCGCCGCTGCGTCTCGGGTGTCGCAGATAACGCGCAGAATATGCGCAGTTAGCGTCCGATGGTTGGCAGCTGGTTTGTTGCTCCCCGTTTTCTTGCGAATTCTATCGTTAATGTTGTCTAAAATACGCATGAAAGTTTTTTAATTCACCGATGTAATCATATTGCAATTATGGTGGGCAGTCGGTGTGCTACTGTATGGTGCCGCAGGAGCTGCGATACCAGCGAAGGCGTCAGTTTCCACAGGTTCCTCGGCGATGGCAGGTACACGTACTTTCAAGCTCAGCGTTTTTCTTTCTGTTTTGTGACGTCGTTAACATATCACACTTCACTGTTCTCGCTTTTAAGTTGTATGCTAACACGTGTGGACAAAGCTGCTATTTCACTTGTACTTGCAAAGTCTGGTGGGCTCAAATGAGCGAGTGAATTATGCGATGGCATGAGCACGACCTGACCAGACTGTTGATGAAGCCTACTTTCCAGTGGCGATGTCACAATAAGAGAATGACCGGGATAGAAAATCATTTCTCCCTTCTCTGTATTTTCGCACCTCTTTGAGGCCTTGCATATATCCCATTTATGGGTTGTTTCATCGGTATCACGTGTTAAAATGCTCATGTTTTCTGCCATTCTGTAGGCATGCACTATAATGTGATTTCTTTGCGTGAACCTGCTTGGTATTCTCAGCCTGACCGCAATATGTTGTAATACCAACAAACTCGGGGTCTTCAGGCGTACTCGTTGAAAGCAAGTACTGAAACTGTAGCAAAAAATGCTGATGCTTTACGCCTGTCCTACAATACAAGTTGGTTATTGTGAGCGCTAGCTGACGGTGGAAACGGGTAACAAACGTCATCTAATTTGTTTTGTCTCTTTGAAGTACCGCGAAGGCTAGTCGTTTACGAGCTCACGATGTCTCAACAAGGGCCTTTTACCGCTTGCTGACTGTCAATAAAGATTATCGTTCCTTCTGCTCACTCGTGAATTCTTCTTACTGGTGCCAGTTGCCAATGTATGGCTTTCGGTTCCATGTAACCTTCGTACGCACAGGTACTGCGTTCCGAAGGGCGCTTTGGCGTGCTGCTGGGCGTATCGACGCGCTCAAAACAAGCGGGCGAAAGATAACGAGACCTCCGTAGCCCTACGCGAGTCCCAGCCTCTTTCGTCCACTTCTGTTTAAAAAGGATAGAATAAAAAACCAGCCGAGGCACCCGCGTATGCGCACCCGGTACGGAATAAAAAAGGGAGCCATTTGCACTTTTCTACCTAAAAAAAAATAATAAATTTCGTTTTCCGCTTCCTGTTTACGCAGCGCCATCTCTTGGGTGCCTTCGGTAGTTCCATGCGCTACCGCTACTTATCTTTCGTACCGTTGTCAAGGCTACAGTTTCCCTTCTCTAAACTGGTGCTTTATTCTATGGCCGGGCGTTGCGGCCTGGAAACTTTTGACCACCCCTGTACATTCATTCCGGATGAAGGCCAGGCTCTGGCCGAAACTGTCGAAATAAACATAAACATGGAGGATCCACTTCACTGTTTTCAACGCTACGGCCACTTTCACCACCATGTCTATATATATATATATATATATATATATATATATATATATATATATATATATATTACGCTCCTGGTTTCCGCCTCGTCTAAACATAGTACCGCAGACGCCTTAGTTCACCGCGCCGACCACTTCATCCCGGTAAAAGCAGCGTTTTTGTACGCCTTTTTTGTATTATGTTTGTACGCATTTATCAGAATTATTATGACAACAGGCGAACAAGAGACAGTTTATATAAGCAACGAAATGAGAGTCGAACCCACCACCTCGACGCACCGTGCATCCCCGTGCATCCTGAATCTGACACCTTACCGCTGCACCACACCTGAAAGACCAGAAGTTGCTTTTTTCTTCATGTTAAAACTACTTCCGCTGGTCAGTATTTTCATTTTTCCCGTCTAGAAAGGCAGTTTTCAGTGTCTTTGTGCTCGCGAAAACCTAAGAGAAGGTAGTTAATTTGTTTGTCATGTGCTGCCTAGCATAAGAACGTCTATCTGGCACGTTTTGCCGCAAAAAATAATAGCGTAACCGCAGATGTGCTGCGGCAGTTGCACCGACTCGCTAACCAGTTAGTCATACCTATGTAAAAAACAGTGTGCATCTAACCTGCACACTGAACCTTTTAGTTTTCGCCAGCCGTTTGAACATATTTTCTGTCCTTTTTGTTTGTGTTCCGCGTACTATACAGCCGCAGTAGTTTATCCTAGCCGAACCAGCCGTTAGGCTTAGAGCTGTACTGCGTGCGCCACGATCGCTGTGATGAACGTGGATATTCAATTACTAAGAATCTAATAACCGTTCAAATGCAGTTTCGATCATACCTGACTCAATCGAGGCCATATTTGCACCTTCGACTACATGAATCAGAAGCTAAAAACGCCGAGATTGAGCGTTACATTGGCTCACTGTTGCCGGTGACGTGCGGCTTTGAGCAGTACGAGCCCATTTGGAAGGACTGGACTGGCTGCTAGAGTAGGTTCATGTTATTATCAGACTAATACTAATGTCATATTGTGTTGCGAATGATACGTTCTTTCGATGCAGTTATATGAACTACATTGACGACACTCGATCACACACTTCAGAGAAAGCGCACGCGCGCGCCCACGGCAGATAATTGCTTTGGTGTATACGTACGTCCGTCGTTTAACAAAACTAAAGCTTCATATGTGTAGGACTCAGAATAGAATAATATTTTCAAGATGTTCGATAAATTTTTCTTTTGACTTCTCGCGACCCAATACCAAGTCTTATATGAATTCCACCCAGCGCATCCAGTTTTTTCCAGTGTGCTGCCAGTGCTTCCAATGCGCAGGCAGACACTGCACAGCGTGAGCAGTGCCTCCCAGTGCGCTGTAAGACACTGGGTCACACTGCACAGTATTCCTAGCGTCTTCCAGCGCACTGGGCGGCACTGGCCACGCTGTACAGTTTGTCCCAGTGCCTCCAAGCGCGCTGTAGTACACTGGGACACACTGTACATCGTTTCCAGTGCCACCCAGTACGCTGAAAGGCACTGGGAGGCACTAGCGACGCTGTGTTTTCCGATAGGGTTCACATGTCTTGACGCCTGGCGCAATTCTATGCTCGTACCACGCAACATTATATGCGTTAGGGAGGCATATCACTACATGAAATTTTTATATGTTTTTGTTTCGGAAGCAGTTCCAAGCGATGGCGCGCTCACTAGCTTCGCGCCGCGATGGCAAGAAATGCCGGTCCTTATGTGCCGAGAAAACTTGCATACGACGAGGTTAGCGTTGAACACAAGATACAGGTGCCATGTCTTTGGAAGTCATATCACGTGAAGGGAGTGGGAAGGATGCGCTTGAGGAAGACCTTGGTACTACCGGACGATGACCACGGTAATTTATGGTGCAGGAATGAACTTCCACAAATCGATTAATAATAAGGAGACACTGGAAACGCTTTGCTATCTAAGACAAATACTAAAGACTAGACTACTACTACTAGAAAAGTTGCAGCTATGATAAAGTTGCCGGGTTAAAATATATTTTCAGTTCGCTCCGAGGTTAATAATCGCGCAAACGCCAAGTACAAAACATCGTTAAATACAGAGAGCATCCAGGGTCGCTGTCCCTCTTCGAATACTCTTCATGCACAGCGACCACCAAGCTTATATTGGAAGAAATATGGTCTGAACGTGTAATTCATATTGCAAAAACCAGTGCCGTTACAGTACTCCCAGCGTCATACCAGTACGTGTTTTGGCACTGGATCGCACTGGGAACACTGGTACACGCTTGGATTCACTGGGACTCCGGTGAACCCACTGCGAAAGAGCTAGGTCGTACTGGTAGGGGCACTGGCTTTGCCGCTGTGACGCTGGCGCTCACTGAGAAGCGCTGGACACGCTGGAATTTTCACTGCCGTGCGCTGGCACATACTGGAGCCTGTGCTGTTTCTGCCAGTGCCGCGCGCTGCCTTGAGTATTGTGGGCGGCGAAATGCTTCGGTATCGTTTAATATCGAATGTTTGATTCGATGGTATCGATAGATGCTATCCTAACAGGTCCCAAGCATGTGTCACAAATTCTAGCTTGGCAGAGAAAGACGATGAGATGCGTACTGTTTTCACGATGTATACGTACGTGATATGCGAAATCACGGTCGATTTTAATGTTTCCCGGTCGAATGTGAAGAAAAATATGTTAATAACCCAAAGCAGCGAACACTGATCATTTTGATTTCCAGCATGCTTTTTTTATTCATGCAGTGCCGATAACGCCGTTAATTCTTGCGAAGCACGTACAGCAATGAATAAACATTTTGTCCCATGCCCTGCATATATATCAGTTTTGCATCCGTGATGTGTTGCTGTAATGAGTCCATATATTGTAATGTTTATAGGTCTGAACATGCGGAGCAAATCGTTACATTGCCGTGCAGTTGGCAAGAAGCAAATCAGCTCTGGCTTCGCGACCCCTCCCAACGGAGGCCAGAAAAACAGCCGTCATTTGATATCGCCACACCGGAAACGCATGTCGGGCAATTCTTGCACTTCCACTTACTTCAGCTATACGTTAGGTAACAGATAAAAATGTTTCGAGGCCGAAATGCGGAAGCTTCAACCATCGCAACTCATCTCCGCTGAGATCGGTCCTACCCAGTGCGACTCCCAGCGAGCGTTAGGCCTAGCGTACCGGCCGAGTCCGTCTACATGCCACCGGCGCATCTTGGTTTAAATACACGCAATCCCAACGTGTAAGAATGACTGTAAAGTACAGTATGGACATCCGTTAACCTAAATTAACCATTTTTTCTTGTGCACGGTGCCTGCACAAGGAGCGATGTCCATCGATGCGACGCGCTTTCAGCTTAGAATAACAGAGAGCTGAGCTAGTTGGTAAGTATTCATTCTAAAAAGACAGGGCGTGCAAACACGGACACAAGAAAGAAGTCATGACACTACAAACGCCAACTAACAACTGCTTTCAGCAACTGACGCAGGCTCACCGAAAGCAGCCGGCCGCACTCGCCGGTACTTCTCTGACTCATACGTCAAAACATATACCTGTCAACTGATACGCGTTCGTTAACTAACACACACCGGCATATTTTTTCAGCGAATTGTATTTGTCTTTGCTGAGCGGTTTTATAATTGTAGGTATCGATAGAACAGCAAATCTGTATACAGGCGCACGTCCGCTCCGCGGTAATATCGTCGCTCGCGCGAGAGAACTACTACGTATGAATTCACGTAGGCGCGTGTTTATCGAACGTGTCATCATAAAACTTTTGTACACATTGATCATTAGCAAGGGCGAGAAACGGCAACCAAAAATCGGCAGTAACAGCCGTCAAAATGTATACCCTGCTGCTCGGGCCATTTGATATTTTTCGGACTTAAGACGATAATTCTTAAAGAAACTTAGCGCTCTTCCCATTTTGGGCATTTCATTCGTTGCCGGCAACCCTTTGTTTGTGTCTAATAGAGAAGCAGGCTTGATTTGGAAAGGAAGACCGCGTCCTCCTTAAGTATCGACAGCAAAACAGGAAACGAAACGCTGTGTTACTCTATTGACTAGCCCTTTTACAGCGAGGCCGACAAGTTTCAGCTTGGCGCAGTGGTAGAGCACCCGGTTGGTGATTGAGAGGTGGCGAGTTCGAATCCTCGTGGTGGTGCTTTCTTTTTTCATGCGGCTTCTTATTTTATTGCACTAATGCTTTCTATATCGCTTTCTTTACTAGTATATTTATGTATGGCAGGTAGGCACCGCCGTTTTAACGCTGTAGAGCCGTTTTCCGCTTGACTACCCAGCGCCTTCCAGTAAAACACCGCTCCAGCGGCCCAGTATCCAGCGCGAAACTGGGCCCATAATCAGGCATGGCACTGGACGCTGGTACCCAGTGGCGCTGGGTTTTGCAATAGGGATGGGACGATGAGCTACCGAAATATATTAGCAGGCAATGTAAGTATTGCGCGATATGAACTGAAGCTTTTCTAGTTTACAATTCTGAGTGGCCTGAGAAGCGGGTTCGAAATAATCATGCCGGCAAAACTTCCCATTTATGTGGACAATTCGAAAGCTGTTGGTATTGCGCTTATTTGAAGGCCACCAACCCGCAAAGCACGTTTTATTGAGACAGAAATATATGTTCACTGTAGGCGCAATTTTGCCGCCGCCGTCATGGTGCTTACAATGTACAAGCAAATAAGGTCGCCCTTTAGCACGCGATCGATTTCGACTAACGCGGCTCAAGCAGAGATGAAAAAAAGCGGCCCTCTTCGTGCTGGGCGTCTCCCAGCAAACGCTTCCTCCCGCACCGACAGCATGCCACGGTGTGCCTTGTATCCGCGACCCTCCTGTCTTCACAGGCGCGGACGGCACAGACATGGAGGGTTGGCTCGCGATTTACGAGCGCATGAGCGTCACCAGTAACTAGGACGATGCAGAAAAACTGAGTAACTTGGTGTTCTACTTCGTGGGTGTCACACGCCTCTGGAACAAAACCAAAGCATGCAGTCTTTCGGCTTCCAGCACGATGCTCGGCAAAGACGATGCCAAAATGCCTCAAGACTCGCCAACAGTTGTGTCACTCTATGGCGCCGGTCTCTGTGACACTGTTGCACTCCTTTCTCCATTTGATCTCGTTTGCACTAGGAGGGGTTTGCTGGAGACATTTGCGACTGTACAAGTTGATCAGGGCAGCGCCAATATTTTTGTTGCCAACTCGTGTCCCCGTACATTGTCTGTTAGTGTGAGGGGAATGTCTCGACAGAAAGACAACCCTCGAAGACGCACAAGTTATGGATACACCGGATGACACGCACTGCGGCTGCTCTCGTACGCTCAGTGCTGTTTCCACATCTCATTCGTCATCCCTTGATGTGTTTGGTTCCAGCATTGCTGACAACATTGCGCCTGTCCAGCGTTCTCTGCATCTGTGGCTGTTGCAAGACTTTTCTTCTTCATTCGATGTCGAGCAACGTTTTCTCGGCCGTATGTCCACTGACACGCTTCGCATCGACACTGGCGCCCAACCACCACTGCGACAACGGCCATATCGCGTTTCTCCCGCAAAGCGTCTTGTAATTGACGAGTAATTCGGCGACATGCTTCTCCCCGAAGTTATTCGATCGTCAAACAGCCTGTCGGCGTCTACATCCTTCTCGTGGAGACAAAGTACGGTTCTGTGTGGACTACGGACGACTCGATAAGATGATTGGTAAGGACGTTTATCCGCTGCCTCGAATAGACATCAATGACAGCCTGCAAGGAGCAGATTGATTTTCTTCACTCTATTTGCGCTCAGGATACTAGCAAGTACCATGGCTGACGGCACACAACTAAAGACGCCGCATGGCTTGTACGAATTAAACGTCATGCCGTTTGGACTGTGTAATTTGGGTGTGACCTTTGTGCACATGGTGGATACCATTCCGCGCAACTTGAAATGGTACACGTTCTTGCGCTACCTCAATTACGCCTTCGTTTTCGCTCCCGACTTATCCAGGCATCTTCAATGCACGCGGCATGTTTTGACGCGTTTGAGCAACGCCGGCCTATAACTGAATCTGAAGAAGTGCCGATCTGCAGCACGGCAACTGAGAATTTTCGGTTACCTCGTGTCAAAGAACGGAATCCTCCCTTTTCCAGCCAAGCTTCGGGACGAGGTCGAGTTTCCAAAACTACGACCGTCAAAGAAGTGCGCAGTTTTGTAGGACTGTGTTCCTGCTTTCGACGGTTTTTAGAAACTTCGCACCATCATATTGCCGCTGGCGAAGCTCCTTGTTAGTAACGGGGCCTCACTTCGTGGTAATCGGAGTCCGATGGCGCGTTCCCAAAGCTCCGATGTATGTTGAGGACTCAGCAGCTCTCTTTGGAAAGCTCGTTGCTACATACGTTTGCCAGTTGAGCCCCAGTGCTTTCCTAAGGTGTCAAAAAGATGTCATCGACGCGATATTACCGTATATTGACGAACTGAAAAACTAAGACGAAAGTGGATTGTGAAAAGTAGAAGAAAGTGCAATCTCGTTGAACATTTATTTATTTTATATGTCATGTTTTTTTCGGACGTGCCATAGTCATGGGAACATTGTGCAATAAAAAAACCTTACTCTTTAATAGTCAGAAATAGTTTCTTTCAAGAAATAGTCACTTAACGTAGTTTTTGTGTCGCTCATTTGTAACAAAAATGGTCATCTTTGTTGCTATTTCAAAAGCACGAAAGAGCAGAAAATACCACAAATAACATAGAAGTAAATAGCTTAATGTAAATAACGTACTATTCATCTGTAAATTCAACATTCAGCCTTCAAAAACACAACACTTCTAAAAAGTTGAGTATGAGTGCGTGGTGAGCAAGAAATACATAATACTTGACAGGCACTTTTTTTAGATCACCTTGGCATAGACAACGGTCCACATAACACAAAGTTTCACTGATGATGAGATTTGTGTGTTGACACATTCACATATTCCGCGTCATCCTGCCAGGCACTGCACCTAATCCAGTGAAAAAGTCACATGTCTTCACGAATCGAGCATGCTGATGCGCTGAGCTGGCCGTGGCATGATCGAACCGAGAAGAAAGTACTTCGCTGCTCCACTGGAGTATCGGCTGGTGGTGGAAGTTCAGTCGCCAAAAATTTGTGCAAAACACAAGCTGCTGCAACATACTTCGTCGCTCTTGTTGGCGTCGCTGCCATGGTGGTGGATAGGCCCCTAAACCGATTGGCGGGGATTTCAAACGCATTTTCAACTACTCTGCGGGCTCTTTATAACCTGCAGAGAAACAAAAAGATAGATCAAATGAATACTGTGCAATTTACGCAAAGCGAAAGATTTGTAAACCCGCGGAATAAAAATACAAGTTTAATGTCATGCACGCTTACGTAGCATAGTGATAATAATATCATGCAGTGTGTACGTCCTACCTATAATGCAAAATGCTCATCATGTAGGTACTAGACGCAACGCTTGAATGCAGGAATGTCAAGTGGGCGAAAATGCAGTACGATGTTGGAACACGGAATAACGGTGGAGTGTTTGCAGAGAGGTGGCTGAAATATCTGTAAATACAAGAAAAATCCTAACAGACCTAGGGGCACGAAGTCATTGTGGGTGCGGCAAATGCATTTGAACAGTAACACACATCTGCAGTTATGAAGCTGTTCAATGAGTGCTGCTCACCTGTAGTTGAAGATCAGCTGCCTTGGGGTCACGGTATCACCTCCAAAAGGCTTCGTTAGGTTTTCCCTCAGACAAAAAGCATCATCTACCACAATACCTGAGGGCATGTGGAACGCCGGCTGTTGTTGCCACTTTCACAGATTTCGCCAGTCCCGCTTTCTTTTTATCAATTGATTTTTGTAGAGGAGTTGACTGCCAAATTCCACTGTCACCTTTTGAACCAAATGCTCCATTGTCCAAATAACTATACCTATCGTTTGCATCAACCAACGCAAATAGCACTATACTGAAGGTTTTCTTGTAGTTGAAATACAAAGAGCCTATATATTCGGCTTGATGATACACACATGTTTTCCTTCTATCGCACCTACACAATTCCGGAACTGTCACTTTGAAGACTTCCATGGCCGTCAGCGACGAGTGGGGGGGGGGGGGGGCTGGCGTCGCTCACTCTGTCCGCCGTACACACACAGACAAGCACACAGACACACACAATATATATATATATATATATATATATATATATATATATATATATATATATATATATATATATACACCACTGGGTGTCCCAGCTATCTTTAGCCAAGGGTTTAAAAATCAATATTAGAGGCAGGCGAGTGAAATCACTTCCAAATTACTGGCAGTCACCTTGCGCACTACAGACAATTTTTGGTAATTAACTATTTTTTAAATAGAATTATTTAATTAAATTGCTAAATATTGACTGTAGGCAAGAAATGCGCCGTGCATAGTTCGAAAGCGTCTTCAGAAACCCCAACTGCATTATTTTCGATAAAGAAAGTCTCTCGTATACTATTTTTTTCCAAGCTACAAAGAAAGCCCGCGAAATACAAAAATAACCACGTGACTAGCGCAGTCGCCCGCCGCGAGAATGCTGCCCTCAGCCGTGGTTAGGGAGAACGAAATCAGCTGCGGCCGCGACTCGGCGGCTCTGTTGCAGGGCCCGTATTCTCAAAAGGCGACAATCGCAAAAGTATCGCCTTTGGTGCGCGCTGATTGGCTATTGAGCAAACCGGAAAAGTTAGGGCGCCATCTGGTAATTCCGCCGACGTCAGCTTTGCGTCATGGTGCTCGACGGTGCTCTCGACATATTTGCAATAAACGAAGACACCGTTAACCGTCGGTTCGTGGTGAAGTCTAGCATTTCAGTGACGTAGGCGGTAGCTTCTTGTATTCAATCCTCGGTGGATATACGCAGCATTTTTCACGCTGAAGCTTTCATCGAGCATTACCTTCGGGTGTTATCAGCACTCGTTCTTTGCCAGCGCGTGTTTTTTCGTGGTTTGAACGTCCCAGGAGCATGAACCGTGCGTTGCTCGCGTGGCTTATCGCAAGCCGGCAACATGTTGAGATCTTGAGACGATGCACGGCGGCAACGGAGACAACGCACGGTTCACTCGGGCAGCAGCGGTAGCGGTTGGCGTGGGTGGATCCCGTCTAAATGCAAGCCTGATATTCTTACAGATGATCATCGCTTGACGTTTTCGCGCTGCCGGATCAAATTGCATCGCAACAAACCGCTGCCACCACGGATTGTCGAGACACGTGACCCTTACCGAGACACGTGACATTACGACTGACGGAGCCTACAAAAGGATCGGCATTCGGCCAACGGACTCACTCGGGCAGCAGCGGTAGCGGTTGGCGTGGGTGGATCCCGTCTAAATGCAAGCCTGATATTCTTACAGATGATCATCGCTTGACGTTTTCGCGCTGCCGGATCAAATTGCATCGCAACAAACCGCTGCCACCACGGATTGTCGAGACACGTGACCCTTACCGAGACACGTGACATTACGACTGACGGAGCCTACAAAAGGATCGGCATTCGGCCAACGGACTCACTCGGGCAGCAGCGGTAGCGGTTGGCGTGGGTGGATCCCGTCTAAATGCAAGCCTGATATTCTTACAGGTTAGTGCAAATTGTCTGCAATATTGTATTGGACTCTTATTTATCACTCACCACTTCCGCTGCTGCTGCTGCTGCCCTGAACACTGTTTAAATTGTCTTCACATGTGTATCATTTCCTTCGAGCAAAAATGTCTGCAAAGGCTTGTTCCTTTTGTAAAACAGCGTTTAGTGATGATGATGTGGTCATGCGATGTGTTGACTGCAGCGGTGACTTTCACATCGGAAAATGTAGCGGCATCACAGCTAGGTCGTTTAAGATGATGAAAGATGCGACTAAGAAGTCACTTAGATGTCCTACATGTAAGATTGCTCTAGGGAACACTGACACAGCAGGCCAATCTGTGAACCTTCAAACTGAGCTTGCTGAAATAAACAAAAAGCTGTCGCAAATGCAAGCGCTAGAAGCAAAGTTAGATAAACTGATGTGCTTGCAAGAAACTGTGCAGAACATTGAAAGGTCAGTGCAGCATTTGTCTGATACTTACGATCACCTAAATGACGCTGTAAATAAGCAGGAACAAGGTATCGATGAATTACGCCGTCGAATGGAGGCTGTTGAACAGTCACGAGACGTGACAGTGCTTTCAAAGTTAAAAGAACAAGTGGACGCTCTAGAACAGTACAGCCGCAGACAGAACATGGAAATTCATGGTTTGGCTCAACGAGAAGGAGAGAACCTGTTAACAGAAATAAATAAGATTGCCGCGCAGCTTGACTTGCCGTCACTATCTGAAAAAGATATTGACGGAAATGCACCGTCTGCGTGCAAAAGAGGGTAGGGATCCTGTCGTTCTTGTCCGTTTTGCCACAAGAACATTAAAAACTGCGTGGTTCGAAAAGAAGAAAAATCTCAGGAGCAAACACAGGGTATTAAATTCTTTGATAACCTGACTCCTACGAACAAGCGGTTACTATGGCTTGCAAAGAACAGGGCACGGAATTGAACTATCAATTCGTTTGGAGTTTCACAGGGAAAGTATCTTTGTGCGCAAGCAGCCGAATGCTCGCGCAAATAAGGCTGGCCACGGAAAGTGACTTAGAACAAAAATCGTCTAAGATTAGAACACACCGCCAACTTCCACAATATGGAATCCTATCAGAGTGTTGCATCTTTTAACGACTTGGTAGCGAAGAATAGCTGTTTCGTGAAAAAGGGCTTAAACTGTTCCATGTGAATGCGCAAGTTTAAGAAATAAGCAAGTTGACATGGAGACATACCTATCGCAACTATAGTTGTTGCTTTGATTTCCTAGCTTTTCAGAGACATGGTACGCGGCTGAGCATGACGTCATACATTTCACGGGTTACAAACACATTTCAGTTTATCGTTCTAGAAAGCGAGGCGGTGGCGTCTCCCTGTATGCTCGCGAATGCCATGGTTGCGAAATCTTGCCTGAATTTACTTGTGTGACCGATGATTTTGAATGTGTTGCTGTAGTTTCTCGAAACATTCTGATGTTGCTGTCTACCGCCCACCACAAGGTGCCCTAACAGGACTACTTCATTATATGGATTCAGTGCTTGAACTTGCTAACATGAAGAAATTCCATTCGATTATTGTTGGTGACTTCAATGTTGACTTACTTTCAAAAAATAATGAAAGTATCCAACTTATTGAAACTATGTTAGCAAATAGTTGTGAAAGCCTTATAGAACTTCCTACGCGGATAACTCCGAATTCAAGAACATTGATTTATTTATGTTTTACTTCTTTCCCAAAACGAAACATGTTCTGGTGTGCTAAGCTCTGGCATAAGTGATCATTTGCCGATATTTGCTGCGTTCCCATTCTGTATGCGCATTGATAGAAATCACAACTTCAAGCGCGTCATAAATAGTCGAAATATACAGCTATTTCAAACGTTACTTTCCAATGCAAATTGGTCTGATGTTTATGCTGAAGGAAATCCTCAGCATCGTATGATCTGTTTGTGTCCAAAGTGAAAGAAATATACAATGTAGCATTTCCTTTCTCCCCTGTGGTCCGGCATAAAAGAGCTAGAAAGGAATGGGTAAATCATGAACTATATAAACGCATTCAGCACAGAGACAAATTATTCAGTTACTTCTTAAAGACCAGAGACCCCCAAATATTTCAAGAATTCAAACAAGTCCGGAACAAACTCAACAGTGATCTGAAGAAAGCAAAATCTGAATACTACACGCGTAAATTTGAAACTTCCATGAATGATGGTCGTAAAATGTGGAACATATACCGCGAGCTAATAGGTTCCTCTTCACAAAATGTTCCGTCAGAGATTGTTGTAAATGATGTTAAGTTTTGTGGTAATGATGCAGCTGATCTCTTCAATAATCATTTTATTAATGCTGGTGCTCCAACCTCTATATCGGGTATTTCCCATAATCGAAATTATGAAAGCTACATCGGTAATCATGTCAGCGAGACAATATTTCTTACGCCTACATCTGAAAGTGAGATTTCTTCCGTTATTAACTCCTTGAGTAACAAGTCAGCCGCTGGAGAGGATGGCATCAAAGCTCAACCTATTAAAGCAGTTGCTCACATAATATGCGGTCCATTGGAACATATTTGCAACAGTATACTTTCCACTGGAATTTTTCCTGAAAAATGAAGGTAGCTCGTGTTGCAGTAATCTTTAAGGGTGGGAATCACAACGACTTAAACAACTACAGACCGATTTCGGTACTGCCATTATTTTCAAAAGTAGCTGAGCGTATTATATATAAGCGCCTTAATAGCTTTCTACTGGATAAGCGTATTATTTCGGATAAACAATATGGCTTTCAAAAGACAAGTCAGCCGAAATGGCATTATTAACAATCAGAGATACAATTATAAATAATATTGAAGAAAAAAAACTGACCATTGGTATATTTTTAGACTTTCGAAAAGCCTTCGACTCTATAAAGCATGAAATATTGCTTAACAAGCTCCACGTGTATGGCATTCGCGGCACAGCCTTAGAACTTATGAATAGTTACCTTAATTCTCGATTGCAGTATACTTCCCTGCAGGATTACAGTTCACAGAAAAGCTCGATTAAATATGGGGTACCACAGGGTTCAATTTTAGGGCCACTATTGTTTATCGTGTATATAAATGATATAGTACACATTCCACTCACAGATGAAATGATCATGTACGCGGATGACACTAATGTGTTTTTTTCCGGTATTGACCTTCACGAACTAGAAGTTACTGCAAATTCTTGGTTAAAAGAACTTCACCAATGGCTATATGTAATCAGCTTAACCTAAACGCGAAGAAAACAAAGTTTACGGTTTTTTGTTCCAAGAATAAAGAAATAAGGTACGATGTAAAACTTTTTTATTGTGGATCGCAACTAGAGCATGTGACAAGCCATTCTTTTCTAGGTGTTATATTTCATAAACATTTAAGCTGGTCAGAGCACATAAATAAGGTCCGCACCAAGGTTGCACGCTCTGTAGGTTTACTACGACGAATCCGATGCTATGTGCCTGTCAAGCTCGTCAGACAATTGTACTTTTCACTTGTACATTCGCACCTTAGCTACGGCTTATTAGTATGGGGGAACGGAAACAAAACCGACATAGAAAAACTGGCAGTATTACAACGTCGAGCTGTTCGTTTGCTTAACTCTTCAAATGAATACATAGGGTCTTCTGAATTAATGATGCGCTACAATATCCTTAACATTAGAAACTCTTACAGAGCAAAGATTTGCATTCGGCTATTTAAAGAAGTTTCCAGCAACTTTGAGACATTTTCAAATCGGTACCTCAGTCGAGACACAGGATACAGTTTACGCCACACATCAGTAGTAATAAAGAAGGCCAGGACAAACTATGGTATGCAAACCATTGAGTATGAAACTATGTGTTTATGTAATATGTATCCTAATGTTGTTGAAATAGCCAGAAATTGTAAAACAATTCATGAATTTAAACATCTAATAATGAACATGTTTCTTGCTTCGGAACTGGATGTGTTGTATAAATGTTAATATGTTTGGTTACTGCATTAGTAATGGTACTAAGCGCTACTGTTAGCGAGCATTACTGGTCACTGCATTATTCATTATGTTCTTGTTGTTATTACTGCATTAGTGATTATGTTCCGCTACTATGTCATTACTGTCATTATGTTATTACTGTAAATAGTGATCGTGTTCTTATTGTATTAGTGATTATGTTCTTGTTAATTGATCACGTTCTAGAGAAATTGGAACTTTCGACTCCGCTGTCTCTGCTGCCCCAGCGAGGTAAGGCCTAGTCAGGGGGTTTAAGTCCTCCTTTTGCCTTGCCTCGCGGGCAAACGCTGTATGTGTTATGCCCAAATAAAGTTTACTTACTATCTGTCTCATGTCGCTGCGGCGGCACGCTACAGCAGAGCTCTCCGAGTACGCCGTGCTAAACTCTCAACGAAAATAGTATCACGCAAAGTTTCATTCTTTAAATATTATACTGTGCATTAAATAATCGAACAAAAAACGTTGAAAGCACTTTCAACACGTCTTATACTTCAAGTAGCCACAGCCAAGCAGGCCAAGCCTGGCCACTGCGTAGAAGCAGCAGCACACGCTCGAAAACGCCGCACTCTGGTTGCTCTGCGCTCGTACGGTGAGCTCACTCCTGTGTTGTGAGACATTCGTACCTCCAACGGCCAGTTGCAACAATGACGTCACAGGCAAGTCTTTTTTTTTACTTATTGAACGCATCAAATTCTACGTCACCCAACGCGATACTATCGCCTTTTGCGATCGTTTGAGAATACGGGCCCAGCGGTAGGCCGATAAGTTGACGATGGTTTCTTGGCCCGCGCTCGCTACAACTTGCACCGTCACGCGCGCCAACTGGCTGACGCGGGCCAAAAAAACCACCGCCGACTTATCGGCCTACCGCTGCAACGGAGCCGGCGAGTCGTGGTCACAGCAGATTTCGTTCCCTGAAACCACGACTGAGGACAACATTCTCGCGGCGAGCGAGTGCGCTAGTCACGTGGTTATTTTTGTATCTCGCGGGCTTTCTTTGGAGCTTGGAAAAAATAGCATACGTGAGACTTTCTTTATCGAATATAATGCAGTTGGAGTTTCTGAAGACGCTCTCGAACTTTGAAAGTCGCATTTCTTGCCAAAATCAATATTTAGCAATTTAGTTAAATAATCCTGATTAACAAATTAGTTAATTACCAAACAGAAAATTGTCTGCAGTGCGCAAGGTGACTGTCAGTAATTTTCCACTGATTTCACTCGCCTGCCTCTAATATTGTATTTTTTAACCCTTGGCTAAAGATAGCTCGGACACCCGGTATATAAAACTGATTTCAGGTGATTTTGTATTCATAGAGCTGATCAGATGACTTGCTTTTCAAAACTGTTCGCTTTAAATCAAGGAAGAATCTGCACAAACAGATTGTGGAGGCTCGGCCGCCCTATACCGCGACAACACAGCAGTGTTTAAGAACATTTTGTAAATATTACCGTGAAGTTTAAGAAGTGCAGCCACATTTCCCGGATGTAATTCTCATCATCTGAGCATTGCATCCGTAAACTTCACAGTCTCAGTTTGGCGTTGTAAATACGATGACTACGAAGTACCTCCTATGGCTCTAGTATCTTAAATTCTCTCTTATTAAACAAAACACGTGGTTGGCAAAGCAAGGTATTTCGCAGAAGTTTTCAGGATAAGCCGAGTGCCAATTTCTTTACTGTTAGAGACTTCTAATACAGTATTTCTAATGGAGAAGCTCAAGGTCAGTCGATTAATACTTAAAGGGACACTAAAGAGCAAAACCATTTTTCTCGCACTAGTAATGTAGTCTTCCACGACACCAAAAACACGACGCTGTCGGCGCGAAGACGCTTAATAAGCGAGAAAACGCACAAAAAGAAAATACAGGTGGCGACGCCACCTTGGAATTCCCGCACCCTTTGCCGTGACGTCACATATTTTTGACGGCACCTGCTTGGGCCTGCGTAATTCCTAATCGGTTAAATCGAAGTACATAGTCCGCTCAGGGGGCCAGAGACTTGACATAACGAGTTTGTGGAAATTTCGTCGAGCCAGTGGCGCCAAAATACGTTAAATGCTCTTTGAAGACTCTTTCCTCACGAATTACAAAGTTCGGTGCGAAATTTAAAAATGAAACTTTGAACTTGGGTTTCTCCTCTAATAATAAATCCATGGTGGTGAAATAAACTACACAAGAGTTCTCCCAGCACAATTTATCAATCTAAACGAATTCGTTGTTTCTCTTCAGTATCCCTTTAAGGAAACCACATTGAGCTGGTTGTGTATAGTTACACGATTATAAATGACTACGAACTTATATACTAGGTGTCGTTTCTTGCCCTCCTACTTTTCCCAGCTTGGGTTGGAGGGTGGACGCGAAAGCGGTGAAGTGGCCCTTTACTCTTCCCCTCCGGTTGCTCCAAGAAAACAGCCTTCGTAATCTGTGTAAGCTGAAATTTGCTTGAAAAAAAAATGTGGGCGATTATAAGTTAAACTGCCCCGCATTGTTTTCTTCCGTATAGGTCGTCAGCTGTTAATGATTGGTCGAAATTTTCGGAGTCATGCTCACAGCACCTGCTCGTAAAACGACGCAACAACATGACGCGTAAGTGATCCACCCCGTAATTACCAATTACGCATGACGGCGTAAAAAAACAAATAATAATGAACTATTTTCAATACGGCGTGTTGTTTGTCATTGGCTCTTCGCTGTTCGTCAAATCTTTTCAATGTGCTGTAAAGTCGTCTACTTGTTACGCGACGTCACAAGTCTGCAAAAACTCGCGTCTTTTAAAAGAAGTGTACACAATAAGCAGCAGATTACTGTGCTGAACGATCTCATTTTACGTTGCAATAGCCAGAGAGTGTCTCTTTCTGAACGTCATTTAAGAAGGCTGCCTGCCAATTACATTGGCATTGGCTGCTTATAGCAGCGGGCGAGATGGATTTATATGTGTATAATACTTTTAGTTGTAGTACAACTATGTTGAGCTGTTTTTGCGCGTGTACAACTCTCTGCATGTGAACTCATCGTTGCTGACAAAGCGGTAGAGAGAAAAATAAACAAAATTACACATCATCTCCCCCTACGGGCAACCATAGTGGGATGCGAAACCATCGCGGGGGGTGCGCATCCAGTTTCCGGTTCTCTTATGTGATTTATGAGACGGTGGTTGTCGAGGCGTTTGAATTACCGCTTGCCGACGCTGACGTTTACGTTCGGCTTCCCCTAGCCCTCCTCTGCTCCGCGGTGGTGGCGCTGCCGCTGCAACTAGCGCCGACGTTGAAGTTGTTCATAGCCTTTCGCACACGGTTGCACAGAGACAGAAGGACGGAAAGGAAGCACAGCGAACGGGTGCTTTCGCAGCCTCGCAGTTTCGAGATTCGCTTGCCGGCGTTGCCGTTACGTTCAGCTTCGCGAGCGTCCATAGCGCCGTTGCGAAGGAGAGTGCAACGCTTGCCGGCGTTGCCGTTTATGTTTAGCTTCGCGAGCGTCCATAGCGCCGTTCCGAAGGAGAGTGGAGCGAGTCCTTGCCATAATATATACGACCGTACAGCTGTGGCGGAGAGAGGAAAACGGGGGAGGAGAAACGAAGCGGAGGCGGCGCTCACGCCACCTCCTCTCACTTCCTAGCGCTCACGCAAGGAGATGGGGTAGAGTTCGCGCATGCGCAGTGTGGGCGCGGACGACGCAGAACGGACACTGCCTTGATCATAAGATGCTTTCGCATCTGATATTAGGAACAGACACAAACATTTGCAGGTGGTCAGCCTTCTTAGTCCAGAAAACCGTTGACGCCTGGTGAGGTAGATCAAGTAATGGGGCAAACTTGAAAGCTGGGCTTCTCAATGTGCTCAAGACCACTGCCTTGTTACAAGCAGCCACGATCGCTGCAGGCTACCATTTGATAAGCCAAGTGAAGCAGGCTAATCGGAGACTAAAGTGGGAATCTATTTTAGCTGTCCTGGCTAGGCACAACAAAAATACTGGACACTTTTGCGCACTCAACTCACAGCAGCCTGGATATGGAGCAGTGGGGATGCTATTCGTTTTCAAAGAAGGAAACTGAATTTCCTCAAAAAGGAAAGCTTTTGATCGTACTATAAGACGTTTACTGGTTCCCGCCCATATTTGCGTTGCCGGTTACTTAAATTTCAGGCCAGGCAGAACAAAAGAAAATTATGACAGATTGCTCTAATGTTGCTGCTGAGCGACAGCCTCCTCTTCAATGCTCGAGCGCAAGGCGCGAAAGCGTGGAATAGGGAGCCCGCACCGCAGGTAGCCTCCAGTGCGTGGTCATGACACACGGAGGACAGTCGTCACAGCAGAGTCGTAGGAGAAATTTTATTACATAATTACGTTATTGCTGCGTTCAAGTAAAACTTTGCCTGACTTGTTAGTTCAAGTAAAACTTTGCCTGACTTGTTAGCCCCCCCCCCCACTGAGAACTATTTGGGGGCTCCGCCCCCAAATAGTTCTCAGTGGGGGGGGGGGCTAGAGCGGCCCTTGCCCCCTCCCCCCCGGTAGATATGCCAATGATGACCGTAGACCAATCTTCACAATCTTGGGAGACTTCAAGAACTCGTCTTTCAGCTCCAAGTAGATGCCCACCCGTCTCTTGGATCAGCTGGTTGACACTTATGTGTCCCACCCTGAACTGCCTGGTTAAGGAGTGGTGCTGTTAAAAAAAGGTGCTGTTAAAAAGTTAGGCAAAACAAGAACTCTGCATCGAAAAAAAAATGTGGAGCTATGATATGCTCACTGTAACTTCTGTTATGCGAATCTTTCATGAGGCAGCTATTTTATTGTCATAAAATTAATAATACCTTCCGGGGGTTTACGTACCAAAGCCATATATGATTATCAGGTACGCCGTAGTGGAGGGTTCTGGGACTATTGTCCACTTGGGGCTCTTTAACGTGCACCGAAAAACGCACAGTACAACGGCCTCTACCATTTTTACTTCCAAGCGCCTTAAAACTGCACTCAATTCATCCAGTCTTATTAATCACCATATTTACGGAAGTTTCTACAACGTTTATGCGCGGAACCGGTCAAAACGTTTTAGTGTGATAATGCTTATACGCACAAAGTTTATTATTCAAGCTGAAAACAGATAGTACTCCACTGCGAGACGTTAAGGCCGTCATAACACGAAGGTCCACTTGTGTTTGTCATAGTATGCGGATCGAAGTAAGACGTTAAAGACGGGTTCGTTGGCTTGTTCTTTTTTGTTCGTGTCATTCCTGCGTTTAAAGCTAATGGGTACTGGCACACGCACACATCACACGCGACGTGAACTCATACTTCAAAAGACAGCACCAGAAGTTGTACAATGAAGATGGTGAAGCCTTTGCATTGCGCGTCACATCAAAGTGGCACTTCATACTTTAAACTGAGGAAGAATGTGGCGCTCACCTCTGGCGAGGAAGCGAACAGTAATTTGGAGTATTGTGTTCGCTGGCACGGAAGGCCACATACAGTTTCTTGCCGCTCGATTCTACGCTTAACGCGAGCCAAAAGTTGGAAAAACTGCGTGCTGCTGACGCGTAGCAGGCGTTTGTATTCCTCCGGATCGCACCCCAGTAGCTCTTCATAAAGTAAGCTCTGAACATCAAGCGCCTTTTTGGAGATATATGGCTTCATCCACCACAATTGTTTCTTTTTTTCAACCGTCAGCTCTTTGTCTTCACTAACTTCAACTAGAACATCCAACGCGCACAAACATCGTTTCGAGGAGTCATCCATCTTAGAATATGCACTCTTGTACCCGGTACTCTAGCACTGAGACAAGCGTTGCGTTGCGCAAGCGTTGGAGTTGAGGTATGCACGCGGATTCCTCGAGCTGCGGTCCGGCTGTGTTGATGCGACGTCTCCGCAGCTGTGCCGGATCTGACTGATGACGTGACTGTTCGGTCTGCGGAGCAGCGGGATTTTGCCCTCCCGTGTGGATTCACGATAAACAGCGCGAGAAAAAAAAACTTAGGCATTACGTAGGTCGATAATTCGCGTTAACTAATGTAATACTGTGCTGCAGAAGTGTAGAATCGCGCCAGGCGTCGCTGGACATTGATTGTTCAGTGAGTGCGCGATTTAAATGTTGACTCATTGCAAAGTGCTCAGCCATATTTATTCATATTGTAGCGGGGTTGCAGCTATGACTGTGGTGAGGTGTGCGAAGAAGAGGCAGACGACGTGTCGGTGTTCTGAAGATACACAACCGCCATCTTGACTGCTGGACTATTCCATACTGTAAACAAGTTAAATATATCCGTAACATTTTGGTGGAGGTGCTGGGTACTACGCAAGACGGAACTCCGCAGCGGACGTGTCCTGGACGGCCTCAATATGTCAACAGAAAGCAACTCTGCTGCTGCCGCTTCGACCGCGACTCCGGTACAACCGGTACAGCCGGTACAGCCGGTCGTATTGACTCAACCGCGCGATCCCGGTAACTTCTGCGGCACCGACCACGTTGACGTCGATGAGTGGATTGCGAAGTACGAGCGGTTTGCAGCGGTCTACAGGTGGGACCCTACAATGATGCTCGCAAACGTTGACTTCTATCTCTGCGGAACAGCAGGCGCGTGGTTTCAGGCTCATGAAGCTGACTTAACAAGTTGGGATGCCTGTAAACAGAAGCTTCGCGACCTATTTGGTAGAGCCGTCGGACGTCAACGGGCCGCTTCTAAAGAACTCTCCTGTCGGGCACAAACTTCCACCGAATCATACGTCTCCTACATCCTCGACGTCCTGGCCCTTTGCCGTCGTGTCGACGCCAACATGTCAGAGGGTGACAAAGTAAGCCATCTGCTCAAGGGAATTGCGGATGACGCTTTTAATCTACTTGTGTCTAAAGACTGCTCAACCGTGGACGACATCATCAAAGAGTGCCGCCGGTTCGAAGAGCTGAAGAGTCGCCGCATTGCCCAGCATTTCGTGCGACTTCCGAACACGGCCGCTACATCATCCTGCGAGGATCTTCAGCCGCCATGCGGTCAACCGCCTACCAACGAGAGCGTAGTTCGCATCGTGCGCCGAGAAATCTAGGCGGCGTCGCCACCATCTTTCCTGACGCGGCCATCTGATGATCCTCGACCAACGATCTCGTTGATCCAGCAGGTTGTGAGGGAGGAGCTTGCAAATGTCGGACTGCAGCCGGTATGTTCGTTGACGGAACCTCGTGTCAGTTCCATAACGCCTCCTCGTGCACCGGAAATGTTTCGCCGCTATCGTGACCCTGCCCAGTGGAGAACGCTGGACGACAAGCCGATCTGCTTTCGTTGCCACGGTGTAGGACATATCTCCCGCTACTGTCGTTCTCGCACCTTTCCATCTCGCTCGTTTTCTGGCTATCGACGTGACGACAACCACCGGCCCCTGCAGTTTCCCGCTCGTGATGGTGGACCATACGATGAGGCTCCTACGACATCGGTCCGACGCTCCAGCCGTTCGCCGTCCCCACACGATCGTCACTCCCGGTCACCTCAGCCCCGTCGTCATTCGTCGCCCCGCCCTACTGGACGCCCATACTCGGAAAACTGAGCAATGCAGCTCCCGGAGGTGATGCTGCATTCGACCCCCGACCTGAAAACCCTCTGCTGACCCTCACTACGGACCAGAACCTGCTTGCTGTGGAAGTGGATGGCCTGCCTGTTACTGCCCTCATTGATACCGGCGCACATATTTCTATTATGAGCTCTGATCTCCGTGCACGATTAAATAAGGTCCTTACGCCGCCCGATTCCCTCTTTGCACGTGTCGCTAGTGGAGGAACTCCGCCTGTACTCGGAATGTGCACGGCACGTGTGAGGTTCTCCGACCGCCAGACGTCCGTTCTGTTTCATGTTCTCGCTCATTGTCCTCATGACGTCATCCTCGGACTCGATTTCTTGTCTGACCACTCTGCTGTCATTGACTGCTCGGCCGGTGTTGTACAACTTGACTTGCCTGCGTCCGCCGACGTGTCGGAGGTGGTTCAGACGAAACTTTCGTGTGCTGAGGCTGTTCGTCTGCCACCACAAGCCCTAACATGCGTCGCTGTTGAACCATATCCCAGTGTACCGGAAGGGGATTACGTGGTCTCTCCCTCTCCCAGTGTTCTACTGGCCCGCAACGTCTCCTCTCCGTACACAGTTGTAACTATTACAGCGAACAAGACGTGCCTTCCTCTTCTGAACTTCGGATTGAGCCCTCAAGTCCTACCACAAGGCATTGCTCTCGCTACTCTGTCACCGTCGTACGACTGCCACATCTCATCGGTGTCACCCGAACTGCCCGCTGTCGCCTCTCCGAACCCGCATCGACTCGACGCGGTCACCTCTTTTACACTGCACAACAACATAACCAAGATGATTGCCTTAGACCTTTTGCCCTCTCAAGTTAAAGACCTCAGTGATCTCCTTATGACCTACTCTGACATATTTGACTTTGACGGTAAGCCCTTAGGTCAAACTTCGCAAGTCAAGCACCGCATAGATACCGGCGATGCAGCTCCAATGCACAGGCGTCCTTACCGAGTTTCACCATCAGGGCGCCAAGTTATTCAACAGGAGGTCGACAAGATGCTCACAAAAGGCATTATTGAGCCTTCTTCGAGTCCGTGGGCTTCCCCTGTAGTCTTAGTTAAAAAGAAAGACAACACCTGGCATTTCTGCGTGGATTATCGGCATTTAAACAAGATCACCAAAAAGGATGTCTACCCGCTTCCTCGTATCGATGACGCCTTGGACTGCCTTCATGGCGCTACCTATTTTTCTTCGATAGACCTACGCTCTGGTTACTGGCAAATCGCCGTAGACGACCTCGACCGTGAGAAGACCGCCTTTGTAACGCCTGACGGTCTCTACCAATTCAGAGTCATGCCGTTCGGTTTGTGCAATGCGCCGGCCACGTTCGAGCGGATGATGGACACGCTTTTGCGCAGCTTTAAATGGTCTATCTGCCTTTGTTACCTGGACGACGTCATTGTATTTGCTCCCTCCTTTGAGTCTCACCTCGACCGACTTTCGTCTATTCTTTCCGTGTTCAGTGCGGCTGGGCTACAACTTAATTCATCGAAGTGCCACTTTTGCCATCGCCAAGTTGCTATTCTAGGACATCTCGTCGACTCATCTGGCATCCGACCCGATCCCGACAAAGTTCGCGCTGTCCTCGATTTTCCCGTACCAACTTGTGCCAAAGACGTTCGAAGTTTTGTGGGCCTATGCTCATATTTCCGACGATTCGTCAGAAACTTCGCAGATATTGCCCGCCCCCTCACTGACCTTCTCAAGAAGGATGTGCCATTTTGGTGGGGTCCTGACCAAGCCAGTGCTTTTTCCCGCCTCATTACGCTGCTCACCACACCGCCGATCCTCGCCCACTTCGACGCGTCCGCTCCAACCGAGGTCCGCACCGACGCTAGTGGTTACGGCATTGGCGCTGTGTTAGCCCAGCGTCAATCCGGTCATGATAGAGTTCTTGCGTATGCCAGCCGGCTCCTTTCTTCTGCCGAACGCAATTACTCTATTACTGAGCGCGAGTGCCTGGCGCTTGTATGGGCAGTTGGTAAATTCCGCCCCTATTTATATGGTCGACCTTTCACCGTTACCACAGACCACCACGCTCTATGCTGGCTTTCAGCACTCAAAGATCCAACAGGGCGCCTAGCTCGTTGGGCTCTGCGCCTCCAGGAATTCACGTACACAGTGGTCTACAAGTCCGGCCGTCTACACCAAGACGCCGACTGCCTTTCTCGGTACCCCGTCGACGATCCAGACCTCGTAACGGATGACACGTCCATCTGTATTTCCTCGCTCTCCGCTTTCGGCAACATCGATGACGAGCAACAGCGTGACGCGTCCCTACGAGATCTAATCACCCGCCTGAATACTGACTCGACGGACAGTTCGCTTCGCATGTTCGTCATCATCGACGGCATTTTATACCGCCGGAACATGCGCCCAGTGGGACAGGAACTACTAGTTGTAGTACCCACTCATCTCCGCTCGACCGTACTTCAGCAACTACATGATGTACCAACGGCCGGCCATCTTGGTGTTGCCAGAACGTACGACCGTGTCCGCCGACGCTTTTTCTGGCCCGGCCTCTACCGTTCCGTACATCGTTATGTCGCTTCTTGCGAGTCGTGCCAACGCCGGAAAAGGCCAGCTGTGCACCCCGCCGGGCTCCTTCAACCTATCGACGTACCTGCTGAGCCTTTTTTTCGTGTCGGCCTCGACCTTTTGGGACCTTTCCCACTTTCTAACAACGGTAACATATGGGTCGCCGTCGCTACGGATTATTCGACCCGTTTTGCCATTACGAGACCTCTCCCGAGCAGCTGCGCTACAGACGTCGCCGAGTTTTTGATACAAGACGTCATCTTACATCACGGCGCTCCTCGTCAACTTATCACGGACCGAGGTCGTTACTTTTTATCCAAGGTAATCGACGACCTACTTCGCTCTTGTGCAACCAAGCACAAGCTTACGACGGCCTATCATCCCCAAACGAACGGACTCACAGAACGTTTGAATCGCACGCTCACTGACATGCTCGCCATGTATGTCTCGACTGATCATTGCGACTGGGACGTTGCGTTACCCTTTGTCACTTTTGCGTACAACAGCTCGCGCCACGACACTGCTGGATATTCTCCCTTTTACCTTTTGTATGGAAGAGAACCGACCTTGCCGTTCGACACGCTCGTACCCACCCCTGCCCACCTGTCCACCGAATATGCTCGCCATGCTATTAGCACAGCCGAAAAGGCCCGTCAGATCGCCCATCGACGCCTTTCGGACTCGCAACTCCGCCAGAAACATACATACGACAGTTGCCACCGGAACGTTCGCTTCAATCCGGGTGACCTCGTTCTCCTGTGGTCTCCGTCTCGTCAGGTTGGCCTGGCCGAAAAACTTCTGCCCAAGTACTCCGGCCCTTACCGTGTGCTACGCCAGGTGACTGAGGTCACCTATGACATCGCCCCTCTGGACCATACGGCGCCCTCTACGTCTTCCAACGTCGTCCACGTCGCTCGCCTGAAGCCGTAGCTTTCGCCCACCACCTGCTAACAAGCGCCGAGTCGGCGCTTTCGCCGCCGGAGGTCGATGTAGCGGGGTTGCAGCTATGACTGTGGTGAGGTGTGCGAAGAAGAGGCAGACGACGTGTCGGTGTTCTGAAGATACACGACCGCCATCTTGACTGCTGGACTATTCCATACTGTAAACAAGTTAAATATATCCGTAACAATATTCCTAAGCCATTGCATCAACAAAGTGTGCAGGTGTGTACGTGCGTATAAAGACGCGATAGCCATAGAGACCTGGTTTCGCAGAATTTCCGGTGTAGGTATCGGCGTCGGTGTCAGTGTCCTTGATTGTGAGCGAACAGCGTTGTCCGTGAGCGAAAATTCGAAATAGATGAAAATAACGAAAATTACAAAAATCGTCGGTTCTATTGGAAAGAGAACCCAGAATTTTAGTGTGACAAGTAAGTGTTGTATGACAGAGACGCGCCGGTGCTTCACCTGTTTCGGATAAAACAACTAAAAAAAACCTATAGCGATGTGTCGTAGCGCGCTGAGTAGCCTTAACCCATAAAATGTTGGTCGCAGAAGCTTGAAATCGCGCCAAGCGTCAAAACATGCGTTTTTCGCAAGGATGGGATTATTGGAAGCTTCAGTTACAAAGCGCTCGAGCATAATCATGCATCATTATCAGGAATAGCGTCAACTAAGTGTGGCGGGTTCGCTTGTTGCCAACTGCCAGGGGTCTCAAACACGCGGCCCGCGGGCCACATACTGCCTGCCGACCCTTCGCTAGCGGGCCGCGTCCCGCACATGATAGTCTTCGTCCCTTATTTATTTTATGACTTTCTGACTGTTTGTGACGTTGATAAACGGGGCTCGCATTATTTTCCCACCTATCGTGATTGATAACGCTTTGTTCGGGCAAGCTTCACAGACGTGACTGGACCTCTGCATTTTGTTTGTGAGGCACCCACGAAGTCACCTTGTGCTGAAACATAACCGCGGAGCAAAAACTATACTTCAGGATCGACATCTTGATTTTAAAACACTGTGGAAATGTGTGTCGATATTTCTGAAATTCTGACGCCAAAAATCCTTCAGAAATGACCCATATACGAAATATGGGAAAGGCGTTCTTTCAAATGGCAACGTTAGCTGACATCTTGTTCAAGCTCCCCCTTTCCACCACCTCCTCTTCCTCGCTTTCCTTTTGTTTACTGTACAGTGCATTTGCAGGATGAAATTTCCTGACTGCGGCCCGGCAGCTGATGTGAGTTTGAGACCCCTGCATTATACGGACGCGCAGTGGGTACTTCGTCAACTCGCAAAATGAAGACTTATGGTAGAGTGGGCCCTTCGCAACTGTGCTTTCAAAAGGTATTCTACGATAGTTTGAAACGGCCGTTATTGCGCGCACAGACCTTCGTATCTTGCCAGCTTTTTTGTTTAGGCTCTCACGTTTCTTTCTCGCGTGAGCCGAACCCTTACAGGTAATTGCTGCTCAACAAAAGTTTCTGAAAAGTACGCCGCTTTCTTTACACTCGTATTCAAGAAGCCGTAGCGTTGCGCAAATGAAGATTCCTGAAGAAGGGTTGCCATATTTGGCTACTTCTTTGGCCGGTGGCGGCTGAAAAAAAAAAAAAAAAAACATCTGGCTACTTGGCCTTTTAAATGCAAAGTATTCCTTAGCAAAGAAAAGGTATTTTGAAATGTTCCATCTACATATGTATCGATCTAGCCACCTATGTCTGGGTGCCTCCTCAGGTTGTGTAGACAAAATTGGCATGAGATGGTAAGAAGTTCTGACGAGTACGGTTATCTGGTCATGACACTAACAACATGAAAACCCTGTTGCTTACGTCGTTAAGCTCTTTCCTCCAGACACGTGTGGCAAATACCCGTATAACACGGGCCACGCTAAGCGGGTACGCGCCACAAGTGATGCTGAGAAGAGACGTTGATAATTTAAATGCGAGAGTGTAAAGAAAAAAAACTCCAGGCCTGCGCTGAAACCGCAGAACAGTCACGGCGAAAGCTTGAAGAGCGGCGTTTCTAGAGCCCGTTGTAAGCTCTCTTGGGGCTACACATACATGTACACTATCAAGGAACGCACTACGCCTTAAATCACATTTTTTTTTAATTTAGGAAGCACCTCTTAAGCCATTATTCTTCATTCTGCGGGGAAGCGAGACACCAGCTACACGTCTGTAAGGCATTATGGGCACTGTGTCGACGCGACGACTGATGACGATGAGGAATTATGGCTCAGCCCTTTGTAATGGGTTGGAAGCTTTAAACGACCCACCAGTTATGCAGTTTGCATTGGGTGACGCCTAGTAGCTATTTCCCTCTCCCGTCAGCGCGAGGGGGGGTGGCGGAGAACTTTACTGAGACCCCGAGGAAATGGATCGTGCGCTTATGGGCTTTCTTGGCAACCAATACACGTGCATTTGCGTGGAACCCACTACGCTATAAATCATTGTAACTTTTGAGAAGTAGGGAAGCAGGCACTGTGCCATTTTTCTTCATTCTACGGAGAGCCGTGGTACCTGCTAAACGAATGTAAAGCATTATGCGCACTTTGCTGATGATGTGCCTGATGACGATGAAGATTTATGGTGGAGTCCTTTGTAATGGCTTGGGAGCATTCAACAACCTACTCGTTGCGCATTTCGCATTGTGTGACGCCTGGTTACAGAATTCGCGTTGTGGGACGCTTGGTGCTTATTTTACTCTTCTACCGCGCTATATTGCATATGTTAATGTGGTTCCTTCCCGACATGAAGCCTGTATAAGGCCTTTTTGCAAAGCAGTTTCAAGCACCGACATGGCTCAGTGGTTGATATACTGGGCTCCCACGTGGAGGACCTAGGTTCGAACCTCGTACCATCCTGGAATTTTTTTTTCTTATTTCCTTTTTCTTCTTATTTCGAGCCATAGTGGTTACGTACACCGGCGGCGGCGGCGGACAACTACGGCGCCAAAAACGGCCGCTGAAATGATCTCATAACAGCTTTCGCTGTAAAACTGACATCAGCAGCATTGACCCGACGAATGCAAAGAAAAAAAAGTTAGGCAGATCCCATGCGCTGTGGGAATCGGTTTCATGCGAAGCAGTCTGCGAGTACTTCTATACTGCATTTAATGGGTCTGAGCTCTAGGGTGACGCTTTAATGACCTCTCCCCTAAGATGGTTAGTATGTGGTTAAGGAGAGTTGCTCACGAGGAGGTGGTTTGGCACAGATTAGGTGCATCGACGTGTTTTTGTAAGTGTAGTACATGTGTACACATCGTGGGCTTACGAGGCACGTCGATAACACTGACGTTTAAAGAGTAACTTATGGTGCGACGTAACGTCAGCCCACACGCTAGAGTACATACGTCAGTATTATAAAAACTAAGTGCATTTTATGGTGCAATATAGTGAATATCATACATAACTTTAGTTAATCTATTCCTCCTGTGTCGAGGAATACTTGAATATAGCTTGCTGAATCATACGAAAAAAATATCCTGTTTATTAGACAGCTATGGAACTACCGGCGTTCATATGATACGACGCCTCTATCGTAGGAGTGCATATGAAGTGTTCATTGTTTTCTTATAAAATTACATAGTCATCGCCACAGCCACTATAGACGTTGCACCGACTTTATGCCTCCATAGGCTGTTTTTCCAAAGCAGTTACTGACCTGTCGTGGCTCTGTGTTAGAATGACGTACCGCCACGCAGAGTGCTTGAGTTCGATTCCTGATGGCATACTAATTTTTATTCTTTCCATTCTTCAGGTCAACGCTGCCGATGTCGGTTTCTCTGAAAGCTTTCGCATTTAAATTGCCATTGTCTCTGGCCCATACCCGTACACCGCGGCCCGTGGTAACCAGGTATGTGCCACATGTGTCCGGAGGAAAGGGCTTGACGACGTATGCGACAAGATTTTCATGTTTTTCATGTCATGACTCGACAGTCATATTCGTGAAATCCTCTTACCCTCTCATGCCACTTTTGGGCTACATCAAGTTAAGGAGGCTATCATGAGAGCACCCAGACGTAGGCGGCTAGATAGATAGATAGATAGATAGATAGATAGATAGATAGATAGATAGATAGATAGATAAAGAGATATCTACATAAAAACGCTCAAATCGCCAAAACTTCGCATTTAAGAATCAGGACCCTAGCAGGAATCGAACCCAAGCATTCTGCGTGGCAGTCGGGTATTCTACCACAGAGCTACGCTAGGTCTCGAAGATGCATTGGAAAAAGACCCTATGCAGGCGTCTTGTCGGTGCACCATCAATTGTGGATTCAGTACTGGATATCTCACTTTATAACACGGCAATAAACATGCTTGCGCAGTTATGATACAGACGTCACGTTGGGACAACGTCAATCGTGCTTCCGGTGTTTGCTCAGCTTTTAGAGCAGTTTAATCAAGATAACAATTGTATTCCTATGATTCAGCAAGCTATACTCTAGCGTTTCTCGATCCCGGAGAAATACGCTAACGAATGTTACGTATCATATTCATATCATCACAACGTAAAGTGCACTTTGTTTCGATAATACTGACGCCTGTGCTCTAACGTAAGTGCTGACGTTACGTCAAACCCATTAGTTACCCTTCAAACGCAAGTGTAGTTGACGTTCCTGGTAAGCCCACGATGTGCACACAACTACTGCACTTACAAAACAAGTTATCCACCCTCGTAACGCTTGGCTCAAAGCCAAAAATTGCGCATGGACAGCTATTCGCTTACTGCTTCGCATGAAGCCGATTCCAACATGACCTGGGATCTGGCGAAATTGTGTACTTTCTCTTACCCTCGATATGAACCAAATTATCACCACCTTGTGACGTCGCAGCCGTGGCGTTCGAATTTGCGGTGTCAAAACACGGCGACCAATGCGTGTTTGCAGCTCGCAGATTTGAATTTGGCGCTTGATTTACACAAATAGAAGGACTTCTGCATACGTGGCTGGGACGTATAGGGAAACTGCTGCATAGTGCCTGATTTGGCAGAGCACCTATTGCTGAAAGGTATATCAAACCCTAGCGGAAAACTCGAAAGCACTGCACATCCTGGACACTCTGCACTCATCGACGTTAGACATTTGATACCTGATCAATTGTTTCTGTTGTTTATCAGAGTGAGGTACTCGAGAATATTAACTGCATGGAATTCGTCATCAAACAAGAAACTACTGCGAAAGTGATAACTTACGCTTCCACATCAGCAGCTGCGATTTTGAACAATCCCACACAGTACTCATGAGTACACATTTTTTACCTTTTTACCACAAGCTGCTTGTTCTAATCCTTTTAGGAAAAGCCATAAACGACGCACGAAGAGAGTGTTTTTTCAGCTAAAGTGCAAGAAACTTTGTTATCTTGCCCGAAATGACTACGGAAGTCAGGAAGTTACGCCTTAAGGGGACAAGGTAAGCAAGAATATCGGAAAACAATATTTTTTGCGTAATTTCAAATCTGTGGCCTCTTCTGAACCAGAATCAGTCATTGTTTGCCTCAGTGCAACTTCTTTTTGTGTAAAAATGGCAAATTTCAAAACTTGTGCGGCGGCCTGACACACCCCCATTTCTTACGTACAAGGGATTTCTTGCCGTTCAACCACCAAAGCCGTATGGAGATGTTACAGTTTGCAAGCTGGAGGTGCGTTAGGCACTTTTAAAAAAGGATGAACACATGGCTGCTGTGAGGTGTCAGCCATCCCTCAGTGCCCGCCTCCCGTGTCTCCGCACAGATGACAGCATTCAGATGGTCCGTCTAGCGTTTCCTCCTCCATTCACCTGGAGGCGCCCATTGTCAGACGCTAGCAGAGACAGCAAAGGACCGCCCGCGTTGCTAGTGTGATGTCGCCCCGTTTAGCCGCAGAGTTTCAATTACTTTGTTAATAAACATGTAGTTACAAGAGACAGTGATCGTGCGTCTTCAATATTTCGCCTACGAACCTCACATCTGGCGCAGTCGACCGCAAGCCTCTGCAACTGCCCATCTGCATCTTTGCGTCTCGTCAAGCCCGACTTCGTCCGAAAATATTCGACTCAATCCTCTAAAGCCATTAGCGAGTAAGCGAAGCCTTCCAAGCCGTGTCACAGCATCATCAAAAGCCTGCTAAGCCTTTGCACCGTTCGAAGCGTTCTTAAGAGCCAAGCCTAGGACGCCGTTCGAACCTCTGCAACGCAGCTAAAGCTACTCAGCGTGCAACGCCTTTCGAACTTTTCTAGCGAAGCTAAGCCTACTCCCGCGTTCGTCTGTAGCCATAGTTTACAATGCGCGGGATCCACTGGCATGAATTGGACACGGCGACAATGTCCCGCCTCAGCGTCGATCTTCTCCGAGAAGAACTCGAAAGACGCAGCCTGGAAACGACCGGCACGAAAGATGATCTTGTGTCTGCACAACGATATCCAAAGAAGCCTGACTCGACTCCGACGCCGGACCAAACACCGTCGGCGTCTACCTTTTCATTGGATGCCGCTACTATTCAAGCGCTCGCAGCGTTGGTGCAGCAAATGTCTCAGTCTTCAACAGTTGTGACGACATTGCCCGACCTTTCGGCATCGATTCCGTACTTCGACGAATCTCCGAGGCAATACGTCAACGCGTGGCTTCACGAAATGCGTCGAGTGCAACAACTCACCTCTTGGGATGTCGCCACTACCCGCCTCTTCGCGTCTAGCAAATTGAAGCGCACAGCTCGGAATTGGCATTTGACGTTTGGCCACGAGTATGTGACACGGCAGGAGTGGAGCAACGAGCTCAAAAATGAATTCTCATCAGAGCTCTCCATCATCGAGTGGCAGGAGAGCGTCCTGAAGGTTAAACAACACGCCGATGAGAATCTCCGCCAATATACTCTGAAAATATATTCAACATACTCAGATAAGAGGGTAGCCCCACAGACAAATACGGAAAACACGGACAAGCGCGTACGAAAAGTGTTCATTGCAACAAAAGTATTTATGCAGAGGTAGTGGCAGTCGTGCAGTTACCAAAAGAGAGAAAGACATAGATAAATGTACTGCAGAAAGGCATGGGGGTTAGCCGGAAGTTAAATATCCGGTTTGCTTTCCAGCACTTCGAAAGGGGTACGGGGAGACCGAAAAGTGAGGAAGACAGTAATCAAAGGGATGGAGATGAATAGAAAAAAACAAGTATTTTCAAAACCTACATTGCATAGGTATACCTGGCGACAACTTTCTGTGGCAGCACAGTCAAAGCTACGTGGGCGGAGCTTCTGCACATGTGTTACTATGCCAAGCAGTCCGTTCACGGGCGATTTTGGTTTTGGTTTCGCGAGAGCATACAACATGTGCGTTTCCATACGCGTATTCATGGCTGATGATGTTATTTGGGAATTTACGCAGATAGTTTATTCACAGATATAGTCGAAATCTACCACATGATATACTTAAGCATGCAGCACAAATACCTGGAATCGTTGCTGAGCTCTTCTGCAAATCAAATTATATAACGCTAATGTGCTAGCGGTTCAAGTCCACGTGCAAAGCGAGCACCATTTAGTATTGTTTACATTTATTTTTTGGGAAAGCGATAGAATATTTTGTATTGCGAAGGAGCGCAGAAATCAGTTTTATTAAAGCGGTCGGTTTTACCTTTCAAATAAAAAAGAAAAGCCCCGGCCCAGCAGTAACTGCGCAATTGGAAATCGTACGCAAAGGTAACAAGCCATTTTCTGAATTTCCGTGCACACAGGGCCGACATCGTCGTTTTCCTACATTTGGAGACGCTATAACTTCCTGGAGACGCTCGCGTTATTTTGTTAGGGGACGCGAAGGCATCGAAAGGCAGCAGATATCTTGGCCACGACCAGTCAGGAGCCGCCGTCTCACGTGTGCGATTATACAAACGGGTGGAACGCGTTCCTAACTCCCGTGGTCAAGAACGCTTTTTTGGAAATTGAAAATCACGCTGTCAGTCGCATAATAGTAATGAATGCGTCCGTTGCCGAGGCAAAGCTGTGCAAGGTTGATTTTGTCACCGTAAATCGATCTCATTCAAAACGCCAAACACCACCCGCCGTAGACGCCGACGGGCACGGTGTTAGACGCAATCTACGGTTCGACTGTATCAGTAATAGCAGGCAACCGAAATACCGACCATGTATGGAACGCATTTTATGAAATGGGCCACTTAATTTACGTACTGTTTCCAACCGCAGTTTTCCTTTCAAGCGGCTCTTCTTGCTGAAGACTTGCAGGTCGCCGTCGTCAACATCAAGGAAGCTATCGCGATGAGAGACCCACTTGCGATGGTGGTATCACTTGCACGCTTCTTTCTCGTTGATAGTATGGGCAAATCAACAAAATAATTCACAACGCACCGCTGTTCTCGTTTCTTTCTGGTCGATGAACACAGATCACCTAACGAACACGCGCTTATGCTCAGTTGCAAGCTTCGATGTGAACCTGTTGCAGCCGAGCGACGCCATCGTTGTTTAGTAGGGACGAAAAACGTGACACGGTCACCAGAAAACCTGAAAACTCGAAAGAAAAAATCGCAAATCCTTTACGGGATTATCATTCTTACTTTCAACGCAAGCAATCTTGAACGTAATATCTATTTCTTTTCTTTTAAATTTTCTTTTAGACTACGTATTCTGCAAAAGCTAGCGTTCGCGGACTACCTACAGAAGCGGAGTAAAAAAAGTGCGTGGTTCGGTTGCGTAGTCTTCGCTGTGCTGCCACAGAAAGTTATCGCCCGGTAGGTCTCTCTAAGCAGGACACTCAATATCCAAGAATGGTTGATATTGTAGGTCTTATTGGTGGAAATATTTTTGTTTTTAATGCTTATGAATTTTCATTGAGCACTCTTGTGGTGCTGTTGTATCGTGAGGTTAATTTCCCAAAAGAGGCATTAGCTACGCCGTAGTGACGTGGTTGTTTAATTGTTTTTTAATTATGGAATGTGCACTTTATGTGTTCTTTTCTGTAGTGCCTTTAATGTTGGTGCGAATCATACATAGGATGTGGTATCCGCACTAGTTTCGCGACCGCAGCTACTAGTTCTTCCGGAAAGGTGTTTTGGTTGGAATGAGCGTGTACCAATTATGAGGTCAAACTGCAGTCCATTGTGTGTAGTGTGCCACCCTCTGCCACTTATTTTCGGAAAAGTGCGTCTTTGAACGTGAATAAAATATGAAAGGATGCTACATGTGCTAGGAGCGGGGCTTCCATTAGGCTGAGAATTTGAGGCCTATATATATATATATATATATATATATATATATTATATATATATATATATATAGATACATATTCAAACGAGGGTTTGTTAAAGGCAGGAGTCGCGACAACTGGATGCCGGTTTTACTACGACAAGGGCTAACTAGCAGCACAGGTAGCGGTCGCTCGTCGTCGTCCTTGTCTTCTCTCTTGGTCAAGCCACGTGTCCACTACCTAAGCCACATGTCCACTACCTTCATTACAATCACTCCCGGGCAATAAGGGAGCCATCCTGGCGACCTAAGGGCTAGCGCACCCAAGGGGATCGTAGTACTTCTTGAGCCTGGAAACGTGCACAATTTCTTGTCCGCGGCGACGCTTGTCTGAAGACACGTCGAGCGGCTCCACGAGGGTAATTGACTGCAGACGTTTGTTGCAGTACACGATAAGGGCCGCAGTACTTCGACAATAGCTTGTGGGAGACTCCCGCAGGAGTAGATGGAACCCACAACCATACCAGTGTGCCGGGATCAAAGTATGTCGCAGTAGTCGATTCATCGTGGCGATGTTTCTGACGACTTTGGTCGTGCGATGTGAATGAACGAGCAAGCTGGCGACATTCTTCGGCATATGCGGCTGCTCTTGAATGGTTGTGAGCTCGGAGGAGTCAGGCCGGTACGGAAGAATTGTATCCATTGTGGAAGAAGGTTCTCGTCCATAAAGAAGAAGAAAGGTGAGAATCCGGCGGTGCTTTGTGTTGTCGTGTTGTATGCATACGTCACGAAAGGTAGTATGCTGTCCCAATTGGTGTGGTCCGATGAAGCGTACATGGACAACATATCGCCAAGGGTGCGGTTGAAACCACACTCATACCGTTAGTTTTGGGGATGATACGCCGTGGTAGTGCGGTGTATGATGCGACACTCCTTCAGCAAGGCTGTAATAGCATCGGACAGAAAAACACGGCCGCGGTCGCTGAGTAATTCTCGAGGCGCTCCATGCCTTAAGACAATGTTCCGGAGTATGAAGCCAGCGACGTCTTTTGCGGTAGCGGAAATTAGCGCTGCTGTTTCAGCATACCGCGTCAAGTGATCGATGGCAACTACAACCCAGCGGTTGCCGCACGTTGTAACGTGCCGGCGATATGTTGAGGTGGCGTCTTGCGTCGTGGCACGTAGGGCACGACCGGATATACTGGCGAACGAAACGGTACATACCGCGCCAGTAGTACCGAAGGTGCAGGCGTGTGTATGTCTTTAAGACACCAGCGTGACCGCATTGTGGATCATCGTGAACCGTGACGCAGATGTCGGAGCGGAGTTGTCGAGGAATAACAAGCAGCCATTTCCGGCCAATGGAGTTGTAGCTGCGGCGGTAGAGCAGGTTATCTCGAACGGCGAAGTGTTGGGGCATGGCGCCGAAGCGTCCGAGGGAAAGGAGAAGGCGTCTTTTTCGAGAGGAAGTCGAGAAGCGAGGTGATCCAGGGGTCCTACGTTGCGCGGAAGGCATGTCGGAAATGTTATGGCAAAGGCACCGCCCACGAAATAGATGAGCAGACGGACTCCGCAAGCAAAAGTGAGCGGGATAGGGCATCCGGATTAGAGTGCTTCCGTCCAGAACGGTAGATAACCCGGATGTCGAATTCTTGCAGGCGCAATGCCCGCGAGCGAGCCGACCATTCGGATCTTTTAGCAAAGATAGCCAGCATAGGGCATGATGATCGGTCACAATGTCAAAGGGACGTCCATACAGGTATGGGCGAAATTTTCCAATGGCCCATATAATAGTGAGACACTTTTTCTGTGACTGAGTAGTTTTTCTCAGTTTTTGTGAGCATGCAGCTGGCGTAAGCAACGTCGTACTGTTCAAAGCCACCTTTGCGTTGGCAAGGACGGCACCGAGCCCGACGCCACTAGCGGCCGTGTGAAGCTCTATTGGTGCTGACGGATCGAAATGTCGTAGTATTGGCGGGGCGGTGAGAAGGCGCCGAAGTTGGTGAAATGCATCGTCGCACGCCTGTGACCAGGCTGAGAGATCAGAACTGCCGGCGAGAAGGTTGGTCAAAGGGGCCATGATTGAAGCAAAGTCACGGATGAAGCGTCGGAAATAAGAGCACAAACCGATGAAGCTTCGAAGCTCTTTAACGGTGGTCGGTTTCGGGAACGCGGCAATGGCACTAAGTTTCGCAGGTCCGGAAGGACACCGTCTTTTGAAACCACGTGGCCGAGGATGGTAAGCTTTCGGGCAGCGAAGTGGCATTTCTCTCAAATTAAGTTGAAGACCCGCCGTGGCGAGGCACGACAGGACTTGCTCGAGGCGAGTAAGATTGGGGCGCCGAAGTCGGTTGAAAAATACCACAATGTCGTCTAAGTAGCAAAGACAGGTGTTCCATTTCAGGACCGCGAAGAGTAGCGTCCATCATTCTTTCAAAGGTGGCCGGCGCGTTGCATATATAAAAGTGGAGATAGTAATGATGCCAATACTTACCAACCCATTGCAATAACTCCTGAACGAATTAGAGAAATATTTTCTTTCGCCTAAACAGTTTTCTTAACCAAACACAACCTACTTTCAAAAAATCAGCCTGGTTTTCAGCGTGGTAGATTTACACAGACTGCGTTGTTAACCAAAAGAAATTTATAATTAAAAAAATCGATGAAAAAAGCTTGCGCTGGGGGTTTTCATTGATTACAGCAAAACCTTCGATACTCTAATCATATCATTTTTCTCGAGACGTGGGAAGCCTATGGGGTACGCCGTGTATCCAATTCACTATCTGTTCGTATTTGTTCGAGAGGAAACAGTGTGATTCAATCGCTAACTATTTTTCAAAAAACCATGTCTTGTGCTGTGCCTCAAGGAAGCATTTTGGGGCCAATACTCTTCAATATCTACATAAACGATATTGTTAACATAAACAACGCCGCATTTCTACTGTATGCGGGTGATACCAGTATTATTTTCAGGAAAAAAATCCATCTAAAATTATTACCAAGGCCCAAAGCGTACTATCAGATGTACAGCGGTGGTCAATCGCTAATGACCTGCGTATAAATGCGAAAAAACTAAAGCTTTCTTTATCAGATCCAGATGCACGGAAACGCTCGAGGGAATTTATGTGGAAATGGCGGAGAAAACGTTATCTTCTGGGCGTGACTTTTTCCGCTAATATAACAAGGCCGTGTCATGTTGAATCATTGACTAAGTTATTATCGCGTGCTGCTGGTGCTCTTCGCGATGCAGGCACTTCCAGGAAAAGGTAAAGTGCAGATCTACGATGTCCTGTTTTCCTCCCATATAAGTTACTGCTTACTTGTGTGGGCCACCAGAACCTTAAGTAACGTAAGAACACTCACTTATATAAAAGGCACTGTGATATATTGCAAATGTCCCACGCAATGCTTATACAAGTGCATTATTCTCACGCTATAAAATAGAAGTATGGAACACATGTTTGATTTTCGACTACTTCGTAACTATTCACTTGCAAGGAAACAAGTCCAAACGATTATTAAATATTTATCCAACATAAGCACGCAACACCACTGATCCACGAGCCCGAAGCGCCGACAGATGGCTCGCTCCTCGTTTACGCACGACCTGCAGTCCCTGAGATGCACACTTCCTCACCTACTCAATAAGTATGTAGATAATGAACGTAACTCTTCAATGTTTTACAGAAACAGAAATGCGTGAAATGTTTTTTCAGCCTTTTCTTATGACTTTTTTTACAACATGCTCTCTAAACACGACTACAATGAAACCACTATTATTTCGCGTATCGCGTTCTTTTTTTCTCATGCTTATTTTAAATATTTGTCGTTGTATTTCTGAGTCTACTTATATAGTTCATTCATTTCTTCTTGGTCAATTCGTCTCTTCTATATTTGTACAATTCCTCCTAACTTTTCTTTCCATGTACTTTTTTTTCTTCCTTTTTCTTCCCTGCTGTCACTGTACTTTATTTGTAAAAAGCCCGATTTGAAAGTGCGGCCATGTACGTGGGCCCTCAGGTACTTTCGGGTGATTTTAGGAGCTGGCTCGCCAGGTTCTTAAGCTGCGGCAATATCCCGCGCCATAAGCGTAACCTTAGTTCCAGAGGCGACCGCTACAGGCGCAGCTCGCACGAAAGAGAAATTTCTTCCTCTTGTTCTTCGAGCGCCCTTGGTGATGATTGCCGCATGGTTTTGTGAGCACCAACGGGTAGAGAGGACAAAGAAGTTCGCACTGAGCCGCTTCTTGGCCTAACCAGCCCAGCGCGCAGAACAACACAAGGTTCCCGTCATAAGTGTGACAAGATTGGTGGAGGAGCTGGGTACGACGACTCACGACTCACCCCATGCCCACAGGTGCGTAGCCAAGGGGGGGGGGGTTGGGGGGGTTCAAACCCGCCCCGAAATTTTTTCAATTTTGCTTGCGTATATAGGCACGCACACATTACAAACGCACGCACGAAAATACATAAGTCATGGTTGGAACCCCCCCCCGAAAAAAATTTCTGGCTACGCCCCGGCATGCACAAGACCCCGCCCGGTAGCCGGAACACAAGCCCTGTGCCCGTGAACACTCCAGGTTCACAGAACAAGCCGCCGCCAACGAGGCTTACCACCGGGGGCACCGGAACAGCCATACTGACACAGTGAATATGACTTCACCTCAAGCAGCCATGGAAGTTCCTACGTCTTCTACGCCGATCTACTGCCACCGTTCAGAATCCGCTGATGCCTAGTCCCTTTCACGGAGAGCTGTTTGAAGATTGGATGATTGGCTGAGTGAGTTTGAACGTGTCGCAGCAATCAATTACTGGGATGACGCCGCAAAGCTCCGCAACGTCTATTCCTGCTTAAAGGACGGCGCCGAACATGGTTCTTCAGAGAGATGATGTCTTGACATCCTGGCGTGAGTTCCAGCATCGCCTCTTGGAGACCTACAGGAGCCCCGACCGCCGCGAACGTTCTGAAACGTGCACTGCAAGCACGCATTCAGATGCCAAACGAGACCGTCCACGATGTACGTGAGGACACGACACGGGCTTTTCAAGCGAGCGGATCCTGGCAATGCCAGAAGAAAAAAGCTGCGCTATCTTATGCGAGGTGTGCAGGAGCAGCTTCTTGCTGGTCTGGTGCGGAGTCCTCCAAAGAGTGTAGCCGAGTTTCTGACTGAAGCCGCAACGATGGTGAAAGTACTTCATCAGCGGTCTGCCATATTCGACCGGCAAGTGAATACCGCATCGTCTCCCGAATTCAGCGTCACGCTTGGGAACAACAGCATCGAATGGATTCGCGAAATCGTTCGCTGTGTCGTCCGCGAAAAAATTCAGAAGCTGTACGGGCCGAGACAACCGGAGGTAGGCTCCATCGCCAGTGTTATCCGGGACGAGGTCCAGCAGGTGCTGCACAACCGGCACTATCAAACGATGCCTACCAATGTGGAACCGGCTCCTGTGTCCACTGATATTCGGAGCCGTACTTATGCCGAAGCCTTGCGCATGCCGGTCTCTTCCTTGCCGGTCGCTAGCCCCGCAGTCCCCGATCCAGATGATGCCGCCAGTTGCAATTCAATCAGCACACGCGTTTGGACATCGACGGTCGCCGTGCACCTACGCGGAAGTGTGGTCTCTGGCGTACGTCGGACAGAAGCCTCTCTGCTACCATTGCGGTGAGGCCGGTCACATCTACCGCGAATACCGTACCGACAGCTGGGACTGCGCGGTTTCGCCATTAATTCGCTCCTCCCCAATTGGTCAGAGGCCAGGGAAATTGAAGAATTACCTCGCCCAGCAACGTGTACCATTCGCACGACGTCAATCGCGGTCACCATCTCCACGGCGACCCGCAGCCATTGGGCCACGTTTCGGGGCGACGGCACGGGGACGCTCCCCAAGCCCTCGTCGGGAAAACTGAAGGCAGCGACCTTCGGGGGCGAGGTCGCTGGGACTCAAAGTGCGGAAGACCTCCCATCGACGCTTGCGCGAAACGCCGAGGACATTAAATCCCCGTTTGAGTGCAGTGCCAGAGAAACGCCGGAATCTACATCTGAAACAGTGACCGAGTCTCGCTCGACATTCCTGTGCTGATAGACGGTCTCAGGTCAGCGCATTGGTGGATACGGGTGCAGACTATTCAATTATTAGCGGAAAATGGCCACTAGTCTTAAGAAAGTGATGACGCCTGGAATGGAACACGTATTCGCACAGCTGGAGGACATGTTGTTACACCATTGGGTCGCTGTACCGCAAGAGTGAAAATCCGTGCGTCAACATTTGTGGTGACCTGCCTCGTCCTCCGCGACTGTTCTCGTCAGCTCATCCTCGGCATGGACTTCCTTCGCGAGAACGGCGCGATTATCAATCTCCGCGAACGAATGGTGACCTTCTCGACGCAACGCGCAACAGATCGAGACGCCGATAGCTGTTGTAGACCTGCGCTGCGTGTTGCTGACGAAAGCGTGACGCTGCCACCACGAGCGACTGCTTTCATAGAGGTCACTTGTGAAGATCTCCGAGACGGTGACGCGGTCGCCGAGAGCAACCTATCACTCTTGCTGCTTCAAGGTGTGTGTGCAGCCCGAAGTCTTGTGCGTGTTCGTGACGGACGGTCACAGATACTTGTGACGAATTTCAACTTCGAGCACCGGCATCTTTTCCGCGGCACCACCGTGGCCTATGGAGACCCTGTAGCTGACGTCACGGAGTGCTTCGCGTCCGAGGAAATGAATGATGGTGACAGGTTTCTGAACCACATCGACGTCAATTCGAAGCTTTCGGACGAGAGGAAGGCCGCACTTCACAACCTTTTGAAGGAATTTCAATCTTGCTTCGCCTCTCGTCTCGAGTCGGTCAAACGCCCCTCACGAAGCACCGAATTATTACCGACGATGACGTTCGCCCAATCAGACAGCAACCTTACCGTGTTTCTGCTAAAGAACGCGAAGCTATACAGACACAGGTAAAGGAGATGCTCGACGATGGTGTTATTCAGCCGTCCAGCAGCCCGTGGTCCTCGCCAGTCGTTTTAGTTAAGAAGACGGAACGCTCCGATTCTGCATTGATTACAGGAAACTCAATAGCGTCACAAAGAAAGACGTTTACCCGCTTCCACGGGTCGACGACTCTCTCGACAGGTTGCGACACGCCAAGTATTTTTCATCGATCGATTTAAAGAGCGGCTATTGGCAGATAGAGGTTGATGAGCGAGACCGAGAAAAGACAGCGTTTGTAACTCCAGATGGGCTTTATGAATTCAGAGTTCTTCCTTTCGGCCTCTGTTCTGCTCCAGCCACTTTCCAGCGGATGATGGATACCGTTCTCGCTGGCTTGAAGTGGCAAAGCTGCCTTGTATACCTCGACGATGTGGTCATCTTCTCTGAGAGCTTCGAAGAACATCTCAAGCGCCTAAGAATGGTTCTGGAAGCCATTCGTTCTGCTGAACTCACGCTAAAACCCCAGAAGTGCCATTTCGGGTATGAAGAGCTGAAATTCCTGGGACATGTCGTGAGTGCGGATGGAGTTCGGCCCGATCCAGAGAAAACTGCAGCCGTCGCCGCCTTCCCTGTTCCGTCAGACAAGAACAGTGCGACGTTTCCTCGGCTTGTGCGCGTATTATCGTCGGTTCATTGCCAACTTCTCGAAGATAGCCGAACCGCTCACGCGACTCACCCCTTTGCCTGGACTACAGAACAAGAGGCAGCTTTCGCAGAGTTACGGCAGCGAATGCAAACAGCACCTGTTCTAGCCCATTTTGACGAGGACGCTGCTACTGAAGTACACACAGATGCCAGCAACGTCGGACTTGGCGCCGTCCTTGTACAACGACACGGCGGCTGAGTATGTCATCGCTTACGCCAGTCGTACACTCTCCCGAGCCGAGGCCAACTACTCTACTTCAGAAAAGGAATGCCTCGCAGTCGTGTGGGCGACGGCAAAGTTCCGACCTTACCTTACGGCCGTCCCTTCAAAGTGGTGACTGATCACCACTCGCTGTGCTGGCTGGCCAACCTCAGAGATCCGTCTGGCCGTCTCGCTCGATGGAGCTTGCGCTTGCAGGAGTTCGACATCACGATTGTGTACAGGTCTGGGCGCAAACACGAAGATGCTGACGCGCTTTCTCGAGCACCTGTGGGGCATCCCGATATGGACTTAGAGGAGGCCGATGCTTTTCTCGGAGCAGTCAGTGATTCTGACTTCATGTCAAGACAGCGAGCAGATCAAGAATTGCGCCCTGTTATCGATTCCTTAGAAGGCCGAAACTCCCACGTTCCTCGACACATTGCGCGCGGGCTGTCATCATTTGTCTTAGAAGGGGCATCCTCTACAAGAAAAACGCGCGAGGTAGCGACAAAGCCTTTCTCCTCGTTGTCCCCAGCCGACATGCGTGATGACGTCCTCCTTGCGTGCCACGACGCGCCCACGTCAGGACACTTGGCTACTCGCGGACTCTCGCCAGGGTGCGCCAGCAGTACTACTGGCCACGACTATCGGCTAGCGTACACCGCTACGTGCAAGCTGCCGCGAGTGCCAGCGTCGCACGGACGCCCCTGTGAAACCCCCGGCCTTCTCCACCCGATCACACCACCGCGGACTCCATTCGACCTTGTGGGAATGGATCTTCTAGGACCCTTCCCTTTGTCGTTCACCGGAAACAAATGGATTATAGTGGCGACTGATTACTTGACCCGTTATGCCGAGACAAAGGCGTTACCCCGCGGCACGCGTCTGAAAGTCGCGAAGTTCTTCGGTGCACCACATCATCCTGCGGCATGGCGCGCCGTCATGTGTGATTACGGACAGAGGGACGTCATTTACGGCACAAATGATGGAAGACATTTTTAAACTGAGCTGCACAAGTCACTGAAAAACAACAACTTACCATCCACAAACAAATGGACTGACGGAAAGACTTAACAAGACCATAGCAGACATGCTCTCAATGTACGTGGACGTACACCACAAAACCTGGGACGAGATTTTGCCATACATCACGTTTGCGTATAATACGGCAACGCAGGAAACAACGCGATTTTCACCTTTCCGCCTTGTTTACGGACGCAACGTGCAAACCATGCTCGATGCTATGCTTCCGTGCGATAACAGCGATGAACTTGCCCAGACGCCGAGCAATACACCCAGTACGCCGAAGAAGCTCGTCAAGTGGCTCGCGTAAACATCAGTCACCAACAAGATGCAGATGCGCGACGTTACAACCTTCGCCGTCGAAACGTCGCCTACCACCCTGGCGACCGAGTGTGGGTGTGGACACCTGTCCGACGACCAGGCTTGTCTGAAAAACTTCTGAGCCGCTATTTCGGACCATACAAGGTTCTCCGACGTGTCAGTGACCTCACCTACGTATTTCCGGACGGCGCAGTGTCTTCACGTCGACAACTTCGGCCCGAAACCGTGCACGTCGTACGACTCAAGCCGTACTACACACAGTAGCCCTTGTGCTTTCGCGCTACTTCTGTTACCATGTGACTCCTGTGGTTGTTTTCTTTGTTTTTCCTGTTTGCACATGGCGCAAGTGTCGGTGCGTCATCTTATTTTCCCTGCGGTTACTGGTACTCAGGATCTGGTTCTCTGCGTCTGCGCGTGTTGTAGTTTTTTTTTTTTACAAGCATCGAGTCGATGCTTTTCAAAGGGGGGACTAATGCCGCATGGTTGTGTGAGCACCAACGGGTAGAAGAGGACAAAGAAGTTCGCACTGAGCCGCTTCTTGGCCTAACCAGCCCAACGCGCAGAACAACACAAGTTCTCGTCATAAGTGTGACAAGAATAACGCAGGTAAAACCACATATAGCATAGTCTCATGAGTGTGAATATTCAAATGCACTTCGCTGAATATCAAATCTCAAGTGAATTTGCTTCAAGAGAAGACGTCATAAGAAAGTGCGAATTCGAAGCCGAGCAGGCCCCCCATATCTTGCAGCAGAACAAGAAGTTGCCCCCTGCGCAGGCCCCACGGCCCCGGCGCCAGACAACGTTCAAAGTAAACAGCGTGCGCACCGGCGCGGTAGGAAGAAAGGCTCCTCTCATACTCCTACAATTGACGCCGAAGCAATCTCGGGAGAGGGATTTCGAAGAAGACGACCCAGAGCTGTGACTCCGTCTGGACAGTACCCGCATCGGCTACGCCCCGGTCCTGGTTTCAAGTCGTTCCCCGGCTATGCTCCGAGGGCTCCAGCAAATGTCAAGTGCTACACCGGACGCCAACTGCCACAAAGGAAGTTAATTCGGGCTTTATAATTTTTTTACGTGCAGAAGCGAAATAACTTGTGATTTGGACTCTTAGTTAACAATGTCGAATCAGCCATTAGAGATGCAATAATAGATGTCAGTACCCTTTGCGTGCATTCCACTTTTTATGCTTGTTGAAAAAGTAAATAGTTGAAGTGACATGTGTGCGTGTCCATCCCTCTGATTTCCTTCACTTTACTGACGGTGACGACACATAGCCAACTGCAGCATGCGCACGCGCGCGCGCATATAAGTGTTCGTCCTCTTGCTGTTCGAGCGCCTTGATGTCGACATTAACGCAGGCAAAACCACATTTCCGCGATTTCCTCGACTACAGGTTCGGCCGCAACTTCAAAGTCTGCCACTGCTTGTGGTCCGACAACAACCTGACTACAGGAGGGTGTCAACTTGAGCTTGTTGGCATGGCTTCATCGTCGGTGGCCGCTACGTTGGGCAAACAGGGCGTTGCATTAATGATCGGCTGCGAGAGCACAATTACAATCTCAAGGACAAGACTGGAAGTAATCTGGCAATCCGCTGTGCCGAGTACGGTTGCACTCCGAGTTTCGAACAGACGCGTATCTTACGCAGATATCGTGACTGCCAGGCCCGGGAAATATATGATACGTTCACGATTCATTCGATTGGGCCATCATGTGTAAGCGCACCGTCCATCGCACTAACCAACAAGGAGGTTAATAATCTCCGTGATTGATCTCTGCTTTTTCATGCACTAGTCACGGCGCAGGCATAGGGCTTCCCCTTTGCCCCCTCCTTTCTTGTTTATCTATTTCCAAGGAAGCGTATATATGTGTTCGCACGAAATAAACGCTCATGTTGTTAGCCAGCGCAAAGTACTGTCTGTCTTTCTAGTCCCGTGTGCTCGCGCTGACGGCAATCGCTACTATAACAACGTGTCACGTCTTTATGACAGTATATGAATTGTACGGAGCATTCATGATTTGCCCGATTATCTCTGAGCCAGCTCCTCAATCATCATTCATTTCGTGTATATGGCGTGGTTTTTTTAACCGCTTTACGCTTGAGGAACACCCAACCCTAGTTAGAAATAAAGACTTCATTGACTGATTGATTGAATGATTGGTAATCGCTAGAACACCGTGGCGGGCCGACACGAAGTAAAGCGCCGAAATGCGAAGAGAAGCATCTAATATGAATGGAGTCTCGTATTGACGTACTTTCTGGATACCATTATCAAGTGTGAAATCATTATGGAAAACTAGCTGCTGTATTAATGAACGCCTTTGCGAACATGTGTGATCTACACTGCACGAAACTGGGACTCATTTCACAGCGCTGCGAAATGCACAAGTGCCATGGTCTGTTTAAACTGTGTGAAGTGTTCAAAATCGGCTTTTATTTTACCGACCGATAGTCACCATCAATTATAATAGGATTTTCGGCAAAAGCAGGTAGTGGCTGGACATTATCCGCTCATGTGTAAAATATAAGTATGACGCAAAAGGCTGTCCTTTCTCCATTGTATTGTGTTGCTACAATAACTCATATATTGTAAATAGCAGTGCCTGCATCCTCTCGTCGTACGTACCCTGTTTTCTATTTATAGGGGGCTGACGTTGCGTAGCATTTTCCTTCATTGTTAGTGCTCACAAGGGATAAAACACTTGCCCGTTTTGAACCATGAACTGAAGGTTGCAGGCTTGGGGACCTAGGCTGAACTGAAGATGCACGACAATCAAATAACGAAAGCACACAAGACCCCACTATGAACGAAATAACAATTCTACCTAGCGTGTCTGTAAAAAAGCAGTAGTACTTGTGTGGTTACTAAATTGTACAAAGGACATCTTCTAATTGTAGTCTACATCTGTGCCTGGACTGCATGTCCAAGACGAGTCCACTGTTTAAGTGTAAAAAGTGTCATCATTTTTATTGCCCGTGAACGCTTCGCTTGTGGCCTTTCGTTCGTATCCGTGTACGGAACGAAAAAAGGAGAATGGTTTCGAAGCGTTTGTTCGTTTTTCGGTACAACAAAATGAATGCAGTAGATAGGCCAAGGAAAACATAGAAGACTAAAGTGTTGTCTTTTACTTTGTTCAGTATTTACCGAGGTGATTTGATAGCAGTTAAGGCAGGCGATTAATTATCTTTACTTTGAATGGGATCCAAACGCACAACATCGAATTATGCGTCGAATGCTCTACCCATTGAGCTACGACGGAAGGTGCTTCCCCGTTCATTTCGTTGGGTATTTCTATACGTGTTAGCCCGTGGCGCTCGTCGCCAAGGCGGCGAGTGCGGCACACTTTTTTTGCCAGAGTCGTCGCGTGGTATATAACATTTAAACGAGGTGAAAACTGACCAATACAGCCTGGCGTTGGCAACGTTCACAAAAACTGACCTCAGATATACAATCTCCAGTTTCAGCTTCAATATTCTTCTAGAAATTATTGTCAACAAGAAGTCAAAGGCTTTACGCCTTAGTTGCAGGTGTGATCCCAACTTTGTGGCAATTTTGTTTATGGTAAATTTTCAGTTACAAAACATATGAAAAAAACGCTGTTTGCTTTAGTCATTTTGTCAGGGTTATGTTCTTGAGTTTATTAAAGCACTTTCGGCTCTGATAACGTAGAATCAACCCAACCGAATTTACTAGAGATGCAAAATAACGAAAAAGCAGCATTTCTCGGCATATGAGAATTCAGACGCTGCACTGGAGCCCTCGCGCAGACTGGAAACGATGCCCATGGAGTCGCGAAAAAGAAGTGGAAGCAAATGCAAGTTACAGATTATTTTCACTTATTGCGTTAATTCTTCCTTGCATAAAAACGTGTTTTGGAGCATAAATAGAGTGATGTATTACGACATTAATGCTCACGGCTCATTTGATTGCATGGCGGTGCTTGTTTCTGGGGTATCAAATGATCCTCTTCGTTGTTATAGCTCGATGACGTTATTTACAAAATAACCTGCCACAAGCATATGGTAGCGCCCAATTCGCGTTATCGTATCCAGAGGTGGCTTCTTTGAGATCTCCCCGTGCAGTGTGGCGCGACCACCGTTCATTCTAGCGCCCACCCGCTAATTCGAACACGTATATATATATATATATATATATATATATATATATATATATATATATATATATATATATATATATATATATATATATATATATATATCCTTAGCAAGTATGTAGCGCCGCTCCAGTGGCGGCTAGCCGGTCGAGGCAGCCAGAATAGCTGGACGCTGCAATCGGTCGAGACAGCCAGGCAGCCAGAATAGCTGGACGCTGCAATCAACGCCCCCTTCGACCTCTCGCCTGTGTCCTCAGTGATCAGCCTCCGTATACTCATACTCTAGCGGCGACGGCACGTCCACGACGTACGCCGTTACGTCGCAACTTTTGGTGACGACGATGCAAGGACAAGCGCTAGGTTGCTGCGACCTAGCTCCGCAGACATATTTAGGTCAGCTCAAGCCTGTCAGCCACAATTCGATCTACCGCTGCCACTGTTCCGGTCTCCCACGTCGAATTGTGGTTCAAGCAGTTCGAGGGAGCCTTGGTGCTTAAAACATCTGGTTCCAAAGGTTCACGCTTCATGTCCTGGAGTGCCATGGACCGCGTGACCTCAAACGACGCTTCACCCACTTCTCGTGGAGCCCGCGCCCATAAGATGAGCTGTCGGACGCAGTGCATCACTTTTGCGATGCTACGAGAAGCCACACGCCGCATATCTCATCCCTGCAGCCCTCAACGTTGACGCAGTCCAGCTCGCAGTTCTCGTCCAGCGCAACCCTTCCTACTACCTGCCGGTACAATGGGGTGGACAACCTTTTCTTGGCTGCCGATTATCCTAACGCGTCGCAACATATACCATCCGACGGCCAGCCTTCCGATGAGCAATCGATGCCTCTTCAAACGTCGGTGAGCCTGACATTACCATATCAGCTGAACACGCATGTCATATCCAGCTCGGAGACCGCGGTGGCGCCGGTAGCGTGGCAAATGGCATTTCATACTCTCCATAGAACAGAGCATTTTACACGAGGACAAAAGACAACGACACGAGCAAGCGTTGTGACCAACGCTCATCTCGCCTCTTTCTCGGCCGTCCTGCCATCGTCTACTCAATAAACTAGCGACGACGGCGCGTCCACTTCGGACGCCGTCACGTCGAAGCAGGAATCTTCATGAGCTAATGGACGTCGATGGTCTCGAGCATTTTTAAAGACGGTAGTCTTTCGTGGGGAACCTAACGCAGAAATTTGGGTCTGTATCTTTGTCTGTCTATCTGTCTGTCAGCCTTTCTGTTTGTCTGTCTGTCACCCGATTCAGCCACCCTGCCAAAGTTGAACCACTTGCTTACCGCCCACCCATCTTGAACTGGTACGGCTATTCATACTTGTGAACGTGGTCGATCAAAAAGTAAATATCACGTATCTTTGAGGCGCAACACTACTAGGTAAGTATTATGTGGTGTGTTCCTTTAATAGAAAATACATAGATACTTAATTCTAAAGACCCTAGTTTCTTAAACTGCGCTGAAAATGCATGCTATGCGCGCCAACGAACGCCCTCAGCCACGGAGGAAGGAACCCTCTGCACAAGCTCACGTTTCCCGACGTATTGCCAGATGCGTTCATATCTCACGCAGCACCTCCTCGATCGTCTTTACACGGCATTTGCAGCGGAGCATTCAGATACGCGGCGAATTTTTTTTTTCCATGAGTTCACCATGCGGTCACCACGTGTTAGAACGTAGCCGTGGAACAAAAACTCTACTTGAGAGTCGGCGTCCAGATTTAAGTCACTCTGGAGATCAGTATCGGCGTGTTTTCTCGAAATGTGACGTGGAATACCCTTCAGAAATGATCCATACGAGATATGGGAAAGCCCTTCTTCAAGTAACGACAATAGCAGACATTTGGTTCTAACTCCCCCCCAAATCTACCCCTTCCCCGTTTCTACCTACTTCACTCTCCTGACTCTTGCGGGACTGCATTTCGTAGCCAGCGCTCCTCCTATGGCTTGCTCTTTCTGTGTTTTCTCCGTCGTTTCGCGCTAGATATGCTACTATGAATGCTACAACTTGCCCAAATACACCCGATGCAGCGTACACGGAAGACGGATAATGGACCATAAATATTGTTGGGGTGATGGGATTGGATAACGTATAGAAATACCTGCAATTTTAAGCGAAGCTTGCCATGGCGTCTCCTGATTATCCGTGGACTAGAGACGCGATAGCGCTGTCGTTAATATAGTCGTGAGGGACATCATGAGTAATGTGCGATCATCTGGCCAAACTTTTCTTTTCGTTTCATCGGCTTTACTGGTTTGTACTTCAGCTCTGGAGAGCCAACCATGGATATATGCGTGCCACTGCTATCTTTCTCTTCGCTAGCACCGAAATGACACAACCAATGACTACGTATGTAGGAAAGGTTAGAGATTTGCTGCACCTCCTTTTCTGTTATATAAAACAAATGTTGCCTATTGCGCTTTCTCAATTAACGTTGCAATATTTTTGAGCTTTTGAGTGATTATAACATTCTCTCAGCATTTTAAATCATTACAAATGCGCGTATACTATTTCATTCGTAAATGTGGAAACAGCCAGAGAGCCGTTGATATTGTGAGACCACAAATTATGTATTTCGTCTCGAACCATTTACACATGCGCGAACAAGAACACGCACGATCCCCTTGTGCTAGTTGCCTCGTCGTCGCCTTTTGCTGGTCGGATTCTTTAGCAGACATTTGCGGTAGTGCTTACGGGGGACCCCGTTCTAGCGATTAGGTCGCGGGGTTTTGCAGGTGGCCAGAGGCCTACCATTGAAGCACAAGATGCGCGCGGTTGAGTATGGTAGTCCGAAGTGGTTGTAAGATGCGACGTCGTCGAAGTGTGGGTGTCCAAATAAGGAGGCTTAAAACGGTCGACGGAAACAGTAGCTTCCCGGCCGTTGATGAGCATACAAAAGTGTTTACGTGTGCGGTTGACGATTTTAAACGGGCCATCATTCGGGCGCTGCAAAGGAGGTCGCACGCATCGTGTTGGAGGTCGGGACTGGCATACACAAAACAAGATGTTCGTCATTGCAGAGCCGGAACCACGGTAAGCATAGCGTTGCGTATATGGTATGCATGGTCGGAAACGTCTTCAATTCACGAGGAACTTGAAGAGTGGTGAGAGATGTCAGCTCGGCGGCGCTTAGGGAGGAGTCGCTACGAAGAGACGTGCGGAGGCCAAGCATAACGTAAGGAAGGCGGCGTTCGATCGATGATTAAGGAAAACTGGAAGCATGCGTGACGCCTTCAGCGACAATGAAAACCGTTCGACGATTCCACTGGCGATGGGATGGTACAAGGTAGTCTTGCTGTGGTTGATACCAAAAGCGCCGAGATAGATTGGCGAACAATGTTGAGTTGAACTGGCGCCATGGACAGTCGTAATTGGTGGAAGGGACCCCGTAGCGGCTAATCCACAGAGCGACGAGCACTCGGCCTGTCGACTCCGCAGTTATGTTTTGAAGAGGCCTGGCTTCAGGCCCATTTGTAATTTGGTCGAAGCGGTTAACAGGTAGCGATGGTTCCCGCATGGAGGAAGTGGACCCACAATACCGACGTGTAGGTGGCTGAAGCGAGCGTTCCGGGGGGAGGGAACGTGCCAAGAGGACTGACATTGTCATGATGCACTTTAGACTGTTGGCACCTGAGTAGACGTTAAGGCTATGCAACACATGACGTGAAGTGATAAGTCGATGTGGCGCAAATGCCAGGGTGGGCCAAGGAGCGCAAGGCATCAAAGACTGCTCGACAGAACGGGAGACGTGCGCAGGGACGAGGACTGTCCTGTCGACGTATACGAATTAGGGGCACGTCACTGCCAGGTACCAAGATGTCAGCCAAGACGAGAGATGTGCCGTGAATGTGGAGCAGCTGGAGCTCCTCGTCATTTCTCTGGGCGGCAGCGATGGCTGTTAGGTCGATGCTCGTCCAACCATGTTCTTTTGCATGGATAGCAGCGCGAGAAAACGCATCGGCAACGGCGTTGGTCACTGATGTGGCGAAAGTGGCTCGTGTATTCCGAAATGAAGGCGAGCTGTCTGACTTCCTGGGGACGCTAAAGCATACGTCAGCGGTTTATGATCCGTAAGGATGTGAAAGAGGCGTCCCTCGAGGAAATTGCGAATGTGCTTCACAGCCGAGTAGATGGCGAGTAGCTCTCGGCTGAAGGGCTGTAGTGGCGCTCTGGTGGGGCAAGCTTCCTGGAAAAGAAGGCTGTGGGCTGCCAAGCGTCAGCAACGAAACTGTTGCAAGAGGACGCCGACGGCAGTGTCAGATGCGTCTACCATGACGAATGTTGGGGCGTCGCATTACGGTGGACGAGGAGTGTAGCGCGGGCAATGGCTTTTTTGATGTCCAAATGGACGCTCATCCGCATCGTTCCAGGGTGAAGGGGTAGTCGGTGTTTTGACGCCGGTGAGAAGGTTGTTGAGAGGCCGCAGTTATATCGGTGCAGCAAGGAATCAAACGACGAGTGAATTTTGGGAGGCCAAAACATTCTCGCAGCTGCCTTGTGGTGGATGGCTGAGGAAGTTCACGAATGGCAGTTACACGAGTCGGTAGTGGACGAATGCCGTGTGCGTTGAGGCGATGGCCGAATAAGTCCGGCTGCGGGACCTCGAACTCACTTTTAGGCCGTTAACAGCGAGGCCGAACTTGCTCAGTCTCGAAGCACTCGACGTAGATGGTGCTTGTGAGCATCAGTAGAGGTATTGAAAACACGTATATCGCCGAGATAGGCGAAGCAGCAAGTGAAGCCACGTAACACTTGGTCGACGAAATGTTGAAAGGTTAGTGCCGCGTTGCGAAGACCAATGGTATGTGTAGTGTAGGTATGTGTTATAATGGCTGTCTTGGGAATGCCTGCGGGTTGGACTGGGATTTGGTGATAGGCTTTGACCAGGACGATCTTGCTAAAAGTGGTGCAGCCGTGCAGTGCCGAAGTGAAATCCTCGATATGGGGATCAGATACCTATCCGGAACAGTGGCCTCGTTAAGATAACAGCAATAACGCATGGGCGCCAATCGTTAGTCTTTGTATTAGGGGCCATTGGAGTAGTGAGGTCCAACGACGAAGGAGGGACGAATGAAACCAAAATCAGGCATGTGCTCAAACTCCTTTTTGGCAAGAGCGAGACAATCTGGTGCGAGGCGATGAGCCCAGGCAAATACAGGAGGGCCCTTCGTGACGATTGTGATGTGCACCCTGTGGGCGGCCGGGACTGAAAGGAGGGTAGTCGGAAGACATCCGCAAAGTCGGCAATGACACTTGACCCAGGCTCGAGAATGGTTGTGTATGCCTGGAGAAGCTGGAGTGGTGAAGCGCCCAAGAAACGACCTGGATGAATAAGCTTGTCTCACAGTCCAGGATGCGGCTATGCCGCATGTCGACGACGAGCTTGTAGTGCCATACGGAAGTCGACTCCGATTATTTGTTCGCGCACGTCCGCGATGACAAAGAGCCAGCCAAAGGTACGTCAGAGGCCAATGTCAAGTCACCGACTTTTGGCTGTAAGTCTGGATAGTCGATCCGTACACCGATGGGAGAGGAGGGGAGTCGGGAGGATGGCGTCTTTCAGCAAATGTAGGAGGAAAGACGCAGATTTCAGCGCCAGTATCGCCGAGGTAGTGGACCTTGGTGCAATCGGTCGGACAGGGAAGAGGTGACTGTGCCTGGGGCAGGGAACAGCGGTCACCGTCACTGTTCATCCCTTTCATTTCCCACGTACGAACAAAGATAGCGACACTTGCTTGCACGCGACCCGTAAAGACGATAGTACCAACAAAGCCGTGGGGGACTAGTAGAAAGGCCGGAGTGATAGGGCTGGGGCGGCGAGTTCGTGATAAAGGACGCAGCTGGTTTGTGCGCAAGGCAGTGACTTGAACTGTTAGTTGTTCTACCTTTCGGGGGAGCTCCTCATTGGCAGCGAGGAAACGCGCATAACTGTCGCCACTAGCTGTGCTGTTGGCGAAGGGTCTTGAGGGTGACGAAGCGTGGCTATGGAGGGAAAACCAACATCCATAATCGTGTCAGCCAACTGAGGCAGTGATTCCAGTGTGAATGCTGAAGACGCTGTCAGAATCATGGGGACATGTTTGGAAGGCGCGCATGCATGATAAATGCTTGCATGCATGACATAGATGGAATATATATTGAAGCGATGTTATGACATGAACGCCTTCATTTTCCTCAAAGAGAAACGAGGCGATGTATGCAGTTGTCTGCTGGCTACTTCGTATTACATCGATTCCCACAGTCCATGGGATCTGCCGGATTGTTGTCTATCTATCTATCTATCTATCTATCTATCTATCTATCTATCTATCTATCTATCTATCTATCTATCATCTATCTCTCTATCTATCTATCTATCTATCTATCTATCTGTCTGTCTGTCTTCTGTCTGTCTGTCTGTCTATCTATCTATCTATCTATCTATCTATCTATCTATCTATCTATCTATCTATCTATCTATCTATCTATCTATCTATCTATCTGTCTACTCTATCTGTCTGTCTGTCTGTCTGTCTGTCTGTCTGTCTGTCTGTCTGTCTGTCTATCTATCTATCTATCTATCATCTACGTATGCCTGGTCGTCTGCGTGGTCGCTCCTTAACTTCGTGTAAAGGAAAATTAGTATAGGACGCGAGTGTATAACGAACGCAATTAAGATGGCACAAATAGCATGGAATGCTTGTTACGTACACCATTAAACCCTTTCCCTCAGGCAGCTGTGGCACATACCCACCTACCACAGCCTATGGAATACGAGCATACGCCCCTATGTGCTACTATTGTGCATAGTGTTTTAGGGGCGAAGCTCCTTTAGCGGCACCCGTTCGTCCCCTGTATGTAGTGTGTAACCAGTCGTAACGCTAGTACCAGATCTTGACCTCCAAGGTGGTGCCGGTGGAGATTTCTCCTGTGCGTTGTTGAAAAAAAAAATTCGAAGCGTGCGCGTTAACTAAAAGCCGACTTCTGTCTCTCATTCCCCATTAGCAGCCATTGGCATGTTCCAGTAGGAAACGTTAGTAGAAGTAGAAGTGTAAGTGTTAGCTAAAAGCCGACTTCTTTTGTCTCTCATTCCACATAGCAGCCATTGTTTACCTCCAAGGTAGTGCCTGGTGAGATTTCTCCTGCGCGTGATTAAACAATAAAAATTCACAGCTAAAAATTAAAATTAAAGTGAGCTGCAAGTCGCCATGACTCTAATCGACCCTTTAGTATAAACCGGCCCGATCGCACGTCGTTGATGATGTACTGGGCGTGAAGCTGCGCGACGCCGCCGCCAAGATCCTGCCGTACGAGAGCTTCGCCCACTCATCATCATTCACCCCGTGATTGCTGTGGAATTTTCTGCCTCAAAATAACATTCTTTATTTAGGCATCTAGTGAAGCATATTTGATACCTTTAAGACAGGCGTGCTGCCCACGGCGCCTCTATATAGAACACTCGTCCCTTCTTACGTCTTTTCGTAATCCTGGTTCACAATGAACATCTATTCGTGCGAACCATTGTTGCACCTCATCAGCAAAATACAAAGCCACTCCGGCGTCCATCCGTGGAGTCCATGTGTTGAAATTCAAGGTAGAATCAGTTCACGCGGCAAAGTGAATTCCATCCATGGGATAATCACGCGCCCACGCGACCACGGGACGGCAATTTTTAAAGAAAACTAACGTCACGTGAATTGGTGATGTGAATTTCTTCCGGAAAGCTCACGCCACCAAATAGCGACGTTATGCCATGACACCCTCACATAGCACCATGCGGTGACATCATGTCATAAAGTATTGTTATGTAGGCGTAGAATTAGCACGACATTGACATTGCCGCTGGAGATAGATGCTCTGTGCATTCTCATTCAACGAAATTCAGAAGAAACACTGTCCTGGAAGATATATGTATATCTAACTAAAAACTTACAGGGAACATGTGTTTACTTTCTGGCTCATACATAACTATGTGCGCCGTCGATCGTCGACAACTTTATTAAATGTTCCCAAGACAAGGGAAGCAGGTTAATGTGAAATGCTTAACTACTACGTTCTTCAAAATGTTGACTCGTGCAATATCGGTGGGTAAGCAATTCGACACTGAGCCGCTCTCCCAGCTATGGCTAAGAATAACGCCCATTCCCCGTGTCTAGAGAAGGTAGGCTGACCAAGCCTTCAGCCTCACATTTTGTTCGACTAAGAAATTCTGAGACAGAGGCAATAAGCCCTATTCGGAACGTCCATCCTACTTTCCAGAATAGATCGGAAAAGTTGAGCATGCCTACGTTGATTTTGTAAGAGCTTCTTGAGTCTAGTAAAAAACCTGGTTCTTCTTCAGTCAGAGGAATCGTTATAACAGGAAGTAGAACGTGTTTTACAGAAGTAGTTGAAGTATACTGTACCTTGATAGAAGAGACTTACTAAATATCTATTCGTGTTTGGCGATCTCCTTCCTGACGAATAACGTCCATGATCAACATTTAGACAATCTTTGTCTAAATGTACCTCAGACAATACCTGTAGTAGTCAACGGTGAGAACGTGATCAGAGAAACGGTGTGGCAGCCCAGAAGAGCGTCTACTAGGTCGCCATTCCACGACATGTTAAAGGGAGACAGAACTTCACGGCTGCATAAGAGGGAAGCGCAACGCGCGTAGTTTCTCCCCTTTAGCCCAGCCGCGATTTTTTTCAGCGAGCCTAAAGGAACACTAAGAGCAAAACAATTTTTACCATATTGGTGCTTTCAGGGATACCAAAAACAACCACGCTTGGGCAGAATATGCTTAGTAAGGAGGCAAACGCGCAAAAACAAAATGTGGGTGGCGCATTCACCTTGTGGTTTGCGCACCATTTGCCTTACTTCACAGTATTGAGGCGCTACTGGGGATCCGTATGTCCTAAGTGGTAACGAAGAACATGTCTTGAGAAGGCATAGACCTAACATACCAAGTTTGGGGTAATGTTGTTGAACCGATGGTGCCAAATCTAAGAAATGCACTTTGAAATCGCTGACTTGAAGCGGGGAAATTTCGGCGCGAAATTTACGAATGAAATATGAACTCATTTTCTCTTTATGAATGAACCTATAATGACGAAATTAACGACATTAGATTCCCACACCACATTCATATCGAGCTAAACCGAATCATTGTTCTCTTTAGTGTCCCTTTAAGCGGGGAGCGTGGTGGTATTGTTAAGGAGGACAGACGCGCATCACCGAGCTGTTTTAGGGACGAAGCACCTTAGGGCCTCGCCGTGTCGGCGTACATCGCGCATCGTCGTCTGCTCCATTTCCTTGAGCGCAAGATAGAGCGCCACCGCCTCAGCGCTCGCCCTGTGCCGAGTGAGAGCGAACGGCACGCGTTGACTATAGAAGGCCGACGCAGGCAGCGTCTGCTAGCGCGTTTCCTGATTGAAACTCACTATCAGACGCTAGCGAGCGGTCGCCACGTATTTATAGGCACTGAATTTTGACCTGCACTGTAGTGCCGGCGGCAGATTTCTCTTGTGCGTAATTCAACAATAAACTCGAGGCTTGTACATTAGCTAAAAGGGGACTGCGGGCTCTGTGTCTAATCTTTCTTATGTCTATCATTGCCCATTAGGTGTGATTTTGCTCTGGGAAACATCGGCGCACACTGCGTGCTTCGCGCCTCCACAGGTTTCACGTTAGTGGAGCTGAAACACACTTCCCGACATGCTTTGCCCCTCCTCAAATTTTTAATATGGATGGATGCTATGAACGAGGCTGACGCTTGGGCTGAGGTCGCCCCCTCGCGGTGTGTTAATGCAGTGGAAAAATTGCACTCCTGCTATTGGAAACGCGCCAAATGGGACGGATGCGCAGCAACGCGTTGGAGGAGCTAATCGCGAAAGCCACGGCCATGATGGAATACTTCACTTTAACGCTCTGAGACGGCGACACCACCCCATTATGAAAATAAACAACGCAGGACGAAGAAGCTTATTTGCGCTAAAAGCTTTATATTATTATGAGATACCAACTAGCCCACCTAGCTATACTGACACCATCCCACCGACCAAGAGCACTGCAAGAGCAAAGTGTGGGACAAAAAAGGCGCGTTTGTAAAACCTTCAGAATGTAAGGAGTAGACCTGTGCGCCGCCGCCTGCTTCTGGTCACGCCGCTCACGCCGCTCACACCGCCGCCGATGTCCCAATAGAGATCATGCTGCCGCTGCCGCACCGTAATTGCCGCGCGGCCGTTAGTCTTTTCTTTTATTCCTAATGGGGAATCTGGACATAAAATACAGCACTTCTCCACAAGAGCTCTTCTCGATGTGTCCATGTAATGGACTGTCCATTTCCGCAGCCGCTGAATGGCGGGAGCTCGGCGAGAAGCGCGCCCCCTGCTTCCGGTTCTGGTTCGGCTGCGCCATCATGATATCCGAAGCTTTCAAACACTCTCGTCAGAAATGCTAAGGACAGAATGCGCTTCAACGCGACGAGCGCATCCTTCAGAGATTCAATTTTGGGGCACATTTCTTTTGGTCGTGTTAGCCATCGATTTAGGTTTAATGCGGCCGCCCGTCTAACGCACCTGCGAAGGTCGGTACGCATTCGCTTCCTCATTCTCATACATCTGGGACGCATTCATATGCAAATTCAGACTTGAGAAATTTCTGTTTCTGTGCATATCGTCGACTCTTTTCTGACGATAGGAATGTGCTGGCGGGTTCTGTGCGTCGACGTGGTCAAGAGCGAGGTGACATCAAGGCTCAGCTCTTTTTCGAGTAACTGAATGCTAGGGATGGTCGATTAGAATTTTTAACCGATTAATCGTTAATCGTTAACGGCTTTAGTCTTTAATCAATTAATTGTTTTCGGTGGAAAGTTTTAATCGATTAATCGATTAATCGACACTTTTTATGGGTGCTTTAAAACGGATATCTCTTTGTTTGAGAGGCATCCTTCGTGCTTGATATGGACCCAAATATTTTCATAAAACGCGCTGACGATCGAAAGTTCCCGCTTTCGATAGTGTCGACGACGGGCCTCTTGTTTCCAGCGTGCAAAAATTCCCACTTCGCACACTGGACACAAGGGGCCCGTCGTCGGGAGATGGCTGTTGGCCAAATAGCGAGATACTGATAACTTACCTGAAGAGGCGGACTGGTATCGTCAGGATAGGGTTCTTCAACACTGTCACCTTCGTCGTTACCACTTTCTTTGGGAGATGGCTCTTTGGCACGTGAATAGAGTGGGCGTGCCACCTCATACTAAAAATGAAAGCCTCAGCACCTGGCATAGATGGAATCGCTCCCCAATTCTCAAACAAACTGCCATTTATTGTTCAGTCATTTTATCCCAGCTATTTTCAGAGTCATTGCAAAATGCCTCATTGCCCAGTGACTGGAAGGCGGGGAAGGTGGTTCCTGTGCATAAACCAGGTGACTCATCTAATCCTTCTAATTACAGGCCCATCACTTTGACTAGTATTCCATGTAAGCTTCTCGAACACATAATCTATTCTAACCTACTTATATTTCTGGAAGAAAATAACTTCTTTCATAACAGTCAGCATGGTTTTGGGAAACACTACTCATGTGAAACCCAACTACTTCTCTTCACCAACGACTTATTTTCAGCAGCTGACACTGGCTCCATTATCGATTGCATTTTCCTTGACTTTCAAAAAGCTTTTGACACCGTTTCTCACCGTTTACTCCTACTAAAACTAAGCATGCTAAATATTGACTCAAACATATTACGATGGATTGAATGCTTCTTATCTAACAAAACCAACATGTAACAGCTAACGATCATGACTCACGCAATTGTTCAGTAACATCTGTGTGCCGCAAGGTTCTGTCCTTGGACCCTTACACTTTCTAATTTATATTAATGACCTTCCATCCAGCATTACATCAACAATCAGGCTATTTGCCGACGATTGTGTCATCTATCGCATAATAACTATCATGATTCATCACTACTACTCCAATCTGATCTTGACAACATTACATCTTGGTGCTCACTCTGGTCAATGAAACTGTATATTAACAAATGTAAATAATGAGGATCTCTCGAGGAAGTACTGACTGCACTAGCCCTGTTTATTCAATTTCTAATTTTCAGTTGTCGTCTGTCAATACTTAAAAATCTAGGTGTTCACATAGATAACAATTTAACATGGAATAATCATATCAGTTATGTGATTAACAATGCTAACCGCACTCTCGCTTCTTGCGCCGTTACTTTCATTAGCACCCGTTTCAATAAAACTTCGTCTTTATAAAACACTAGTCAGATCTAAACTCGAATACGCCTCATCAATCTGGGATCCTCATTCTTGTTTACTCGTTAATGCACTGGAAGCCATCCAAAATCGCTCAGCTCGCTTCATTGTCGCTAATTACTCCCGTACTGCTAGCATTTCATCAATTAAAAATTCTCTAGACCTTCCTGCCCTTTCTAACAGGAGAAGCAGGCCCGCCTATGTCTGTTCCACAAAATGTTTTTCATGAGTCCTGAAATAAAAGGCACGTTGTTCTCGCCACCTTCTTACGTTTCATCTCGCATCGACCATAACTTCAAAGTCCATGCCATTCTGCCATACCAACATATACATCCACTCCTACGTGCCGAAGACTTCATCCGAATGGAACCACCTTCCTGCCTCCATCGCCAGCAACCCTGATCATGCGTCATTCAAGACTTCCATCTCTAACTTGTAACCACTCCTCTCTGTAACGCCGCAAATGGCATTGAGAGTATTTAAATAAATAAATAAATAAATAAATAAATAAATAAAGAAATAAAGAGTGGCGTGCCAAAATAGAGTGGGCGTGGGTGATATCTCAGAGTCTCCGGCGCTGGCTTCGAGAAGTGCTTGCCACATCTATTATTTATTTCTTTGTAGCCTACCAGTTTTGGCACATACCCATTCTCGGGGATTGGCCAAGAAGAATTATTGCAGCCTGTGGAACCTTAATACTCACCTCCCTATTACTAAAGTAGAAAAAAAGTTACGAAGATAAAGAGCAATCAAATTACCAAGCGTATTATAGCCTATGGATGATAATTACATTATTTACAAAAAAAAGGGAAAAAGTCACAGTTTCGCCGCGAGGGCGAAGCAATGAATGCGATAGCAAGAACTGATGCTATACGAAGTGAGGTCGCCAGTGAATACTTTAGGTTGAACAGCGCTCCTGTTGCAAAGGCGGCCGAAGCAGCGAAGGAAGTTAGCGTGCTTCAAGTGTCGAGCTGTGACAATTGATACTTCGCGCTCATCTTCTGTTTGTTCGTTTAGCAGCGTCCCTTGAGCTCGAGTGACTTTGCTACGCTCCGTAACGTGAGCGCGGACATCACGGTGAAAGATCGAAACATTCCTCTTCCCCTCACCACGAGAAAACCGCGCGAGCAGACAGTGGAAGAGCACGGTTCTCCCTGTGCAAATGTAAGAAGAAGCGAGCGAGCTTGCCGACGACTTTTAAATGCGCCCGTCGCACCCCTAGCGCTATCTCGCTGGTAATGAAGAAATTATAAACGCCTGCCGTCTCTCAGTTCGTTCAATGGGAAAGGGTGTGTATATAACGCTCGCCGTTAGCTGCGTGGGGGATCTGCGTTTCGTGGCGTAGTGGTTAGCGCCACTCGCCGCGGAGCAAGAGGTCCCTGGTTCGATTTCGCGCTTCGAAAGCATTTTTTTGAATTACTTTTCTTTGGGGCTTTTATATATACATACTTATACATATACGGTGCATGACGGCGACGGCAAAATAAAGCCGAGACTGTCCATATAATTGCTATCGCAATAATAAGTGCCATTATAATAACGGAAGTTTGAAATTTCGAGCCAACCAGACAGCTGAGTTTACCTGACCCGACCAAATTCGACTCTATGTGTTACCTTTAATCTGATTTTATAATTATGTCGCGAGTAATTTTCCAGTACTTCTTAAAATAGACATTATGTTGGAATACGTTTAGTGGCTAGAATGAAATTACAAACAGCATCAAAATTTCTGTGTGACTGTTCCGAAGCAGAGGCACCGAAATTTAGAACATTTTCAGCAGCTAAACTTAACCAATTCTCGAGAACGGAATAACCAAAAGTCTTTTCCTGATCATTGAATAGTTTCGACATGATATAAAATAATGTTCAATAAATTGTTTCTTCGCAAAATGGGCGAAGGGGTGATATCGCCAGACCAGCTCTGTGTAAAAATGAGTTTAAGGGGGAGGGGGGCACGGCATCGAAATTTGGAAATGACTCACCTTAGTTTTAATTCAAGGTTTTGAATTCTGTCCATTTAGTTATATCTCTACCATCATATCTGTACAAATTGCTAATTTTCTATATCTGATCGCTGCTATGTATTCTACTTCTGGGAGTACCGAAATTATTGGTCCATCGAGGGAAGCCCGCGCTAAAGAATCGGCCAATTCATTTAATTGTATGCCGCTGTGACCTGGTACCCACAATAATTTCAGAAGTTTCAGCTGTAGCGGCACTAATGTGCGCAAAGTCATTAGGGCTCGTTAATGTTCTGAAGCTGTAAGTGCTGTACATACCGAAAGAGAATCTGTTAATATGATTACACTAATTAAGGCAGTTCTCGAAAAGCCAAAATAATACCCATGAGCTTAGCTTGAAAAACAGAAGTAAAATCTGACAGCCTCACTGAGAATGACCAGCCAAGTAAATCGGAAGCAATTCCTACGCCTGCCTTTTTATTAATCACAGAAGCATCTGTGGTTATATATTTTTTTTGTTTCTGCATCTACCAAGTAATCTTTTAACCTGTTATTACACCTTGCAGTCTTCGTTTTCTCATCTTCAGCGAACAACGACCACACTGCGCTCCTCTTCCGATTGCCCAGCATTATGACATCCCAAAGGTAGCAGTATAATTACCAGTGTGTTATAATTACACAATATAACACGCAAGCAACGCAAGCCCCACTTATACTCAGGCGACGATAAACCAGCTTAAGGAGAGGAGGTGAAGGCGGTAGCAGCGCACCAGTAGACTGTGAGCCGGAGCGAAGCGGGCAAGTTCATTTCAGCCTCGATGGGTTAGAGCCGCCTCCTGTCCGGGCTTCAAGCATTGGGGAGTGCTTGGAGTTCAGGGCGGGTTCATATTTTTCTCTATGGTGTATAGCCGCCGCCAGCTCCGGGCTCGTTCTGCCAGGTTCTGCTAGCGCAGAAATATGCGCTAGTGAGAGAAGTGAAAGAGAGGCGATGTGCACGGCATCTGCGTCTCAGGATAGCGCGCCTCGAAGTCATGCGCTCTGGCCAAGGGGGGAGGTTGGCAGCGGGAGTACGGGGTGCCGTAATCGATTAATCGAATAGCTTTATCTATTAATTCGATTAATCGAAAGACAGAAATCGATAACGATTAATCGATTAATTGTGGACCTTTAATCGATTAATCGTTCATCGATTTTACCATCCCTACTGAATGCGCTTTGCCGAAATGGATTGTGGATATCTCCTTTGGATGAACGCATCGAGAATAGCTCCCCGGAAGTTGTATCTTTTCTGCTCCAGAAGTCTCGCGAGTATTGCCTGACCTTGACGCTGCCGCGTCCTTCAGCCTTAAAGGGCGACAACCCAACTCGCTGGATAGCATATTCTTGGAGTCTTGGACCTAGTACTCTGTGCATAAACAAACAAAATAGATAAGTAATATATCTATATATATATATATATATATATATATATATATATCGATGCGTTAGTACACTTTCTTTCATTCTTACTCGAGGAAATGGATGAATAAATACAGAAGTAAATAAATGGAAAACCAAGAATATAGCTGAGCTAGTTGTTAGGTATTCATGTTAAGAAGACAGGACGTGGGAATACGGACGCAAAAGAAATGTCAAGAGAGTGAACAGCTATCTCTTACATAGGCCGCTACTCGCACTTGATTGACAGGTATCGCCTCTTGTGTGGGAATGCGCAGATAAATATTTGGGTCTTTCGTTTCCGCCACTGTGTGATTTTTCAGTTCTGAAAATACAAAAAAAAACGAGCGCGTTATTCTCTCTAGGCGTTTCTGTCTTTCGGTGCCCCTCGTGATGCCAGAACGGTGATTCAGGTGACATCAGGGTACATGCTCTGAACTGGTCCATATACAAGGAATAACAGCTGCGAATCTGCAGTTTTCTCGACGCCCCCACGCATACGCTGTCCCCTAGCAGAAAAGTCGCGAAACGTCTTCTCATCTCGGAGGCTTTGCTTCTGGCAATACCGGTTGTCCCGGCCCCTACCAAACCCCTACCAAAACGGCAGCGGGCAGCACAGGAAAATAAAAAAAGGCGGATTGTCTCCCACACTGGTTTGCTATGCAGCCGCCATCCCGTTCTTGCTTGTATCGCATGACTATCGTGCGCGAATAATTGATTTCGCTCCATTTTGCGAGGCATGCTGTCGATTGCTCCTCAAGCAGAAAGGAAGCACCCGCCCGTAATTTGCAGGGCGAAGGCGCAGGAGTAGATGTCTGGGGAGGGGGACTGCGTAGCTCGAGCAGTACCTGTGAACTTTGAATATAAAGGCGCGGTCGCGAGCCCTGGCACGCGCGCTATTTCAGCAGACATCCCCCAACGAACGGCTCCTATACCTTCTACGCGCTGTGAGCGCTGTGATGTCACTGCATCGCGCTCGGACTTCAGCTGTATTTACTAATATTGCTTAGGTTTTCTCTACTATCTCAAAAGTAACTGGCCTGAAAACCGCTTCTCTCCTGGAGCGGCCGCATTGCCATAATCTAGCGTTTTGTAGAGTTCAGTGAGATCGGGTCAAAAAGTTAGCTGCTAGCCCTCCTTCATGTAATATTACGGCGTGTTCTTATCGTATTCACTTCTTCGCCCTTCTGAAGAACGGATTTTTCTCAAAATTAAACAGACAAATTTCTCTCCCCAGCAACACTAGAAGCTATCAACCCCCTCCCCCCCGCGCCGCGCCGCCGCTGATCCGACGAACCCCGCGCAGTTGACGCGCCGGCGCCGGAGGTGGAAACACCGGTGCGCCACAGCCGGTGATTTTGTGACCAGCACACGGTCTTTTAAGGAGGTGGCGCAGTGGGTAGCATGCCCGGCGTCTGTTGTCGCTGACCCAGGGCCGCGCGTTCCACTCCCGTTCATGGTCATTTTTGAAGTTTTTATTTGCCGTCTGATTGTGTGCACTATTTCGACGTCATTTCCGTGACGGAAACGTCACTGAAATCTTCGTGGACAGGCATAACCACTTTCTTGTTAAAAAGTTGCGCATCGAGCTGCAGTATTTATAACATATGATACGAGCCTCTTGCACACTTGGTGACAGCTTGTTGCACATCCATGGTGGCAATTGCTCTGCGTACGCGTGCGCAACATTGGCCACTTAGTACTACAGCTTAAGTTTTCACTACGATCTGAAAAGTAACTGGCAACAAAGTGCCTAAGTGCAAGCTTGCGAAGTTCAGTATGGAATAACAAATGAGGTTCCTTTTTTTGAGAGTTACGTTACGCGTAAAATGAAGTGTAATGATATATACAGAGAGCTTTTATTCCATTGTAACTATAGCTTTTTGTGCACTCTACTGAAAAGTAAAATCTGATAAATAAAGCTATTCACATCTGTCCAAATAAGCTTAAGCTGATGGTGGTTCGTTTTGATGGGTAGTGGTGCGCAGAAAAGACAGGGACAGAAGAAACATAAATGGACAGACGAAGCGCAAACTAACAACACTTTATTGACCGGAAATGTGACCTTGTATATGCCAAAAAAACACTCATTTCGTATTACGAAGGAAGCAGAGACAATCTAACAAACACGTGTAGTACCAGTGAGATATGCTATCTCTTTGGATCATAAAGAGATAATTGGCATGCTAATGCATTTTTTTTGAGACATGAGATATTGTGAGCTTCCATGATTAGGCGTGTGGTTTCCCTTTTGCATTTGCTATTACAGTGCGGCTTTGATAATCAGGTTTGCAACCACATTTTTCGCAATGAATGGCCACCCCCCCCCCCTGTTTTCCTTTTCACGTTGTACGCATGCTTGCGGAGGTGGTCGTTTATGCAGCTACCTGTTTGAGCGATGTACACGCGGTAACATGTCAGCGGCATTCGATACACAACCCCTTCAATGCAGTTTACATATCTAGTCTGATGTTTCTTTTTACATGATTTCCTTTCTTTGCAGTTAGGGTCCGTCATTTCGCACACTGAAGCGAGTTTGGCTGACGCAGAAAACAAAACTTTCACGTGAGCTTTTTGAGCAATCTTCTTGATGTTGTGCGACACTTTATGAATTTAAGGTATTACAACAAATTTTCTTTTTTCCATCTCCTCAGAGGCGGGGGGCAAGTTCGATGCAGAAGCTTTTACATTTCTACGTAGCTTCTCAGCTACGGAAACGACCAGTTCACCAGGGTAACCTGCCTGTGACAAACACGCTGTCTGCTGAGAAAAGCTTTGAATCATTTGATGGGGGCAGGATTTTTCAAGGGCATTTTTAGACAAAGGTTGGCAATTCCCCTTTTCACTAACTTCGAGTGCGCTGAGTTAAAGGGAAGAATTGGTTTATTTGCTCGGGGTTCACAGCCCCAGCAGACGTGGTTTTCTGAAAAGTTGAGTTTTACATCTAGAAAACGAATACTTCCTTCGCTGGGAATTTCGTTAGTGACATGCAACGGGTCTAAGCATTTTTCAACAAGTGCAAGAATATTTTTAGAATCTTGAGCAAAGCATGCCGCATCACACTGCAAAAGAAGCAAGTAGTCTTCAACGAATCTAAAAACCTTTACCACATTCGTGGAGCTAAGATCAGCGACAAGTGCGTTGTCAAGTTCACATAAAAACAAATCACTAACAATGGGGGCTATGCATGAGCCTATGCAGACTCCCGCTTTTTGCAGAAAGCATATGTCATTCCATTTTAGCATGGCCGACTTCAAATAGAATTGGAGTGGTTCTAAAAAATGGCTGTTAGAGATGCCCGATTCAGTTTGGAAAGCAACTTCACCGAACGTTTCAATGGCCCGTTCAACGCAGCTTAGTAAACCACTGTGGGGTAAGCTATAAGATAATCAGTGATATCTACGGAAAAAACTTTCAGGTTCCTGCCTATGAATGGACTGATGTAATTGAGAAACTCTTTGGAGTTTCTAATGAGAAACGGGTCCTTGACGGGCAACAGTTCCAGTTTTTCCTGTAAAAAGAGGCCGAATGCCTTTTGCCAAGTGTCCCGTTCCGACAGAATGACTCTAAATGGGGCGTCCGCTTTGTGGTTTTTGATGGGAAAGAAAACTTCAAGATACTCTTTGGCACTCTTGTCTATAGTTTTCTCTAACAGCGCTAAGTTTAACCGTGAGCATAGCCTTTTAGCTTCACTTTTGCACTTCTTGATTGAAATTCCTTCGTGCGGGTTAAAGGATTTCAATATCGCTTGTCTTGCATTTTCGCTGTAAGTGCCAGTGGTTAAAACTACGAAACCGCGTTCTTTGTCGGCTTGCAGCACATACAGAGCACTATCGCTTAAATAACGTACGACGCGTTTTACAGGAAACGGAGTGGCCGTCTCGTTACACCGATTTAGAATGTCCCCGCCCTGCGAGATACAGTTTTGTGATTCTTCGTCGGAGGCGAAATGTGAAACTTGCCTGACATAGGAAAGCAGTTCCGGTGAGGTTCTTTTGTCTTATACGGCGAATTTCGGTCCGAGCGTTAGCACACGATGAACATCATCCGGCAGATTAACTTGTTCGGGAAGGTGCACGTTGCACTTCGGAGAAGAAGGTTCCTCTTGCGAAGCTGGCTCCGTAACTGTTTCAGCTGCAGCTGCCACAGAAATTCCGTGGCGCGGTCCGCGTAGCGCTGAAGTTCTCGCAGTGCCTTGTTTGCTCTCGGTGGCAGCGTCGTCTGGTTGACTTGTACAGACAGAAACTGCCTGTAAAACCTGGCTTGTCGAAGTGCTTCTGATCTCAGCATCTTGCACAGCCTCACATCATGTCCTGCCGATGGAGAGAACCCGCCGAAGAGAGCTATAAGCCCTTCTGGGCGATTATGGTTCTTTATGCAAAATCCTAGGGTTTTGCTGTGCATACTGTCGTGGCGATGAGTGCAGCAGTGGCATAAGGGACACAAAACGTAGAAAAGAATGGCCCGATGTACTAGAAATGAACTTCAGGAGGGTTTAGACTTGGTCTTGTTGGTGATTCAATCTTGATGAGTAGTGATGCCCACAAAAGAGAGGGACACAAGAAGGAACATAAATGGACAGACGAAGCGCAAACTAACGACAGTTTATTGGCGGGAAATGTGACCTTATATATTGCCACGCCCACTTCTTGTCTTGTTTTGATGTATTCGGGTTTGACCGGCAGGGACGGTTATCAACGCTCGACGCTGTCCGCGAAGTAGTGTTCTAGAAGCGTCGCGATTGTAGTAGATCGGTTTGTTAAGATTGCGCCCCGCACGCGAATGTTCCAGTTTTGTCTAGAGATAACGCCGCCACCAGCGATACTGCTGGAAAGTTCGATAGCGCCTGTATAAAAGCCGACGCGCTTGATCGCTTGTCAGTTGATCGACGGACACGCCCTGTTCGCCGCTATCTTTGTACAGCGTGTATTGCTGTAATACTAGCTCTCATTTTCCGGCCACAAGTTCGGCCAAATAACAGTTTCAACTTGCAAACGCCGACTGCTGTCTTCGTCGACGTCACGACCACGTGACATCTGGTGGAGGTGCTGCTTCTTCCATGATCCGGACGCCCCCGCGAAGCGCTGACCCAAGCCCAAGCCGCGATGAGGACGACGGCAAAGGAAACCCGGATCGTCGAACAAGCCGCAGGCAGAAGGAACTGCAGCCAGAGTACGGGCTCCTTCCCGAAAACACAAGGCAGCCCCAGGTCCCAACACCGACCGCAGCGACGATGACCGACCCCGTGCAGCCTGCGCCGATACTTCTCCGGCAGCCCAAGGAGCCGCCAACTTTCCGCGGGTCGTCATTCGAAGACCCGGAAACCTGGCTCGAGACCTTCGAAAGGGTCTCGTTCAACAACTGGGACTCCGAGGACAAGCTGCGCCACGTCTACTTTTACCTGGAAGATACCGCAAGGACCTGGTTCGAGAATCGGGAGTCCACTCTTCGAACCTGGGACGCCTTTCGAAGCGCTTTCCTGGAGACGTTCACAAGCGTCGTCCGAAAGGAAAGGGCCGCAGCCTTGCTGGAGACACGGGTCCAACTTCCAAATGAAAGCGTGGCCATCTTTGCAGAGGAAATGACCCGGCTATTTCGCCACGCTGACCCTGCCATGCCCGAGGACAAGAAAGTCCGCTTCCTCATGCGAGGAGTAAAGGAACAGCTATTCGCTGGACTTATGAGGAATCCGCCGAATACCGTCGAAGAATTTGTCTCCGAAGCAACAACAATCGAGAAAACGCTTGAGATGCGAACACGGCAATACAACCGCAGCTTCTCGACCACAAGCTACGCCGACGTTCAAGCACTAGGATCCGCCGACCTGCGTGACACGATTCGAGCAATCGTGCAAGAGGAGCTGCGAAAAATGCTACCTTCGTCGCAACCTCAAGTGGATTCCATGGCCGACGTCGTGCGCCAGGAGATCCAGCATTCACTCGGTGCGCCTCAGCTAGCAGAGCCGCAGCCGCAAGCTATGAGCTATGCTGCTGCAGCCCGCCGTCATGCTCCTCCTCCACGCCCACGCCAAGACGACACACCGCCGCAGTACCGTCGCCAGAGGCCGCCAGCGACGGCCTACCGTCCACCTGTCGGCCAGACGCCACCGCCGCCACCGACGCCCCACCGCCCACCTGTCGGCCAGCGCTACACCCCGAGGAAGACCGATGTCTGGCGTGCCCCTGACAACCGCCCGCTCTGCTACCACTGCGGGGAGGCCGGCCACACGTACCGCCGCTGCCAGTACCGTCAGGTGGGGCTACGCGGATTCCCCGTCAACGCGCCGCGCCCGCAGCCAGGCGAACGGCCTCGCGACATCGACGACTACCTCACAGGCACACAGTGGCAAGAACGACGACCATCCCGCTCACCGTCGCCCGGCCGCTACATGTGACCGCACCGCCGGCAGTACACTGGCCCAAACCGGGGCCGGTCGCCTAGCCCGTATCCGGAAAACTAAGGGCAGCAACCAATGGAGGTGCGGTTGCTGAACGACGAAATGCTGAAGATCCTCCGCCGTCGACGACGACACCGCGACGAAGTTCCGAGCCCCCGCCGCACGCCGAACGACGTCGACGTCCCGAAGACGAAACTTTGCGACCGGAAGCAGACCTGACGACGCAACGCGGAAGCAGCGGTGCAAACCGACGTAGCCGTGACCCGACGCCGCAACGTAACCGCAACGCAAGACGGCGGACTAGCGACCTCGACGTTCTGATCGACGGCCACAACGTCACCGCTCTCGTCGATACTGGAGCCGACTATTGCGTCATCAGTGGGCCGTTCGCAGCAAAGTTGAAGAAAGTTAGGACTGCTTGGGAAGGCCCCGAGATCCGTACCGCTGGAGGCCATCTAATAACGCCGATTGGTGTCTGCACGGCGAGAGTCACTATCAACAACCGGACTTATCCTGCGAGATTTGTAATCCTACAAAACTGCTCCAGGGATGTGATACTTGGAATGGACTTCCTAAGTGACCACGGCGCCGTCATCGACTTAAGAACCAAGTCAATAACCCTATCGTCGGAGAAAGCGACACCACCGGATACGAACCCATGTCAACATGCCCTGAACGTGCTCGAGGATCGAGTCACCATTCCTCCTAGATCTAGCATCATAATTCCCGTCGGCACCGAAACGGCTGAATGCATCGAAGGTGTCATCGAGAGCGATCAGGGTTTGCTGCTAGACCGTGACATTTGCGTCGCAAGAGGCATTGCTCGGCTGTATAAAGGGAAAGGAAGCCTGATGCTAACGAATTTCAGCCAGGAATACAGACACCTGAGCAGGGGCACGACGATCGCATACATCGAAGAAATCTTGGCCGTCAGCGATGCGTTTGCCTTTTCAGATTCTGACGAAGCTACGACGACGATCCCTGAGCCACCCTTCGACGTAAACCCAAGTCTTCCCGCTCGCCAACAGCAACAGCTTCGACGCCTTCTGCAGGAATACAGGGACTGTTTCTCGTCGTCGTCGCGGGTCCGACAAACGCCCCTTGCTAAGCACCGCACCATAACAGAAGAAAATGCTCGACCACTCCGTCAGAGTCCCTACCGGGTTTCGACGCGGGAACGGGAGGTCGTTAAGAAACAAGTCGATGAAATGCTACGCGACGACATCATCCAGCTGTCCAACAGCCCGTGGGCGTCTCCCGTGGTGTTAGTGAAGAAGAAGGATGGGACCCTACGTTTCTGCGTCGATTATCGTCGCCTGAACAAAATCACAAAGAAGGACGTATACCCTCTCCCACGGATAGACGACACCCTGGATCGGCTCCACAACGCGAATTACTTTTCGTCGATGGACCTCAAGACCGGCTACTGGCAAATTGAAGTCGACGAGAGAGACCGAGAAAAGACCGCCTTTATAACGCCGGACGGCCTGTTCGAGTTCAAGGTCATGCCCTTCGGTCTTTGCTCGGCACCTGCGACTTTCCAACGAGTCATGGATACTGTATTAGCTGGCTTGAAGTGGCAGACTTGCCTTGTTTACTTGGACGACGTCGTTGTGTATTCCTCGAACTTCGACGAACACCTCCAGCGACTTCAATCCGTACTTCAAGCAATCAAGAACTCCGGGCTCACCCTGAAGCCAGAAAAGTGCCGCTTCGCGTACGAGGAGCTCTTGTTTCTGGGTCACGTGATCAGCAAGACTGGAGTGCTCCCAGACCCGCAGAAAACAGCTGCCATCGCTGCTTTCCCGCCACCCACCGACAAGAAGGCCGTGCGCCGATTTCTCGGCTTGTGCGCCTATTACAGACGCTTTGTCAAAGACTTTTCACGGATCGCCGAGCCACTAACGCAGCTCACGAAGACCGACGTCGAATTCAGGTGGCAAACAGCGCAAGTCGAAGCATTTCATGAACTGAAACGACCCTGCAGGCACCTCCGATACTTGCCATTTCGACGAATACGCCGATACGGAGATTCACACCGATGCAAGCAGCATAGGACTCGGCGCCGTCCTTGTGCAACGGGCGGGCGGACTGGAAAGGGTTATCAGTCATGCTAGCCGGTCGCTGTCTAAAGCAGAGGTCAACTATTCCACAACAGAAAAAGAGTGCCTCGCCATCATCTGGGCTACGTCAAAGTTTCTCCCCTATCTCTACGGCAGGCCCTTCAAAGTTGTGAGCGACCATCACGCCTTATGTTGGCTAGCTAACTTGAAGGACCCTTCAGGTCGCCTCGCACGGTGGAGCCTGAGACTTCAAGAATTTGACATTACTGTCGTGTACAAGTCCGGAAGGAAACACTCCGACGCCGACTGCTGGGGCCGTTCCCAACGTCGACTTGCGGAAATAAATGGATCGTCGTGGCTACCGACTACCTCACCCGCTACGCCGAACAAAAGGCCCTGCCCAAGGCAGTGCCGCTGTGGTAGCCAAGTTCTTCGTTGAGAGCATCGTCCCTTCGACACGGCGCCTCGAGGTTTCTCATCACCGACAGAGGTACGGCGTTCACGGCTGACCTAACTCAGGCGATCTTGGAATACAGCCACACAAGCCATCGCCGCACCACCGCGTACCACCCACAGACCAACGGCCTCACCGAGCGTCTAAATAAGACCATCGCCGACATGCTGGCCATGTACGTCGACGTCGAACACAAGAGGGGACGCCATCCTTCCGTACGTGACCTTCGCGTACAACACGGCCGTACAGGAAACGACGCAGATGACGCCATACAAATTGGTCTACGGACGGAGCCCGGCAACGACGCTCGACGCCATGCTACCAAACGTGACCGACGAGGAAAACATCGACGTGACCACCTACCTACAGCGCGCCGAAGAAGCACGACAGCTCGCCCGCCTACGGATAAAGAACCAGCAGACGACTGACAGGCGCCGCTACAACCTTCGACGACGCCACATGGAATACCAACCCGGTGACCGTGTATGGGTATGGACGCCAATACGCCGACGAGGACTTAGTGAGAAGCTTCTTCGACGATACTTCGGACCGTACAGGGTACTTCGACGCCTCGGCGCACTCGACTATGAGGTTGCCCCTGACGGCATTACGAACTCTCAGCAGCGCCGTGCGCGACCTGAAGTCGTCCATGTCGTGCGCCTTAAGCCGTTTTTTGCGCGTTAGCGAGCCTGGGGACTCTATTTTTTCCTTCCTTATTGTCATTTATTTGTGTATGCACTTGTTTTGTTTTGTTTTTGTTTTTTTTTCTCTCTTCTATGTTCTTTCATAAGCATCGGGACGATGCTTTTTCAGAGGGGGGCAATGCCACGCCCACTTCTTGTTGTTTGATGTATTCGGGTTTGACCGGCAGGGACGGTTATCAACGCTCGAACGCTGTCCGCGAAGTAGTGTTCAGAACGTCGCGATTGTAGTAGATCGTTTTGTTAGATTGCGCCCCGCACGCGAATGTTCCAGTTTTGGTCTAGAGATAACGCCGCCACCAGCGATATTGCTGGAAAGTTCGATAGCGCCTGTATAAAAGCCGACGCGCTTGATCGCTTGTTCAGTTGATCGACGGACGACGCCCTGTTCGCCGCGATCTTTGATACAGCGTGTATTGCTGTAGTACTAGTTCTCATTTTCCGGCCAAAAGTTCGGCCATATAAACATTTCAACTTGCAAACAGCCGACTGCTGTCTTCGTCGACGTCACGACCACGTGACAATATATGCCAAAAAACACTCATGTTGTATTACGAAGGAAGCGAGACAATCTAACAAACGCGTGTAGTACCAGTGCGATATGCTATTTCTTTGGCTGATAAAGAGATAGATGGCATGCTGATGCAGTTGTTTTGACACATGAGATATTGTGAGCTTCCATGATTAGGCGTGTGGTTTCCCTTTTGCTCGTTGCAATTACAGTGCAGCTTTGATAATCAGGTTTGCATCCACATTTTTCGCAATGAATGGCCGGCCAACCCCCTGTTTTGTTTTTCACGTTGTACAGGCAGGTTACCCTGGTGAACTGGTCGTTTCCTTAGCTGAAAAGCTACTTAGAAATGTAAAAGCTTCTGCATCGAACTTGCCCCCCGCCTCTGAGGAGCGGGCAAAAAGAAATTTGTTGTAATCCCTTATATTCATAAAGTGTCGCACAACATCAAGAGGATTGCTCAAAAAGGTCATGTGAAAGTTTTGTTTTCTGCCAGCCAAACTCGTTTCAGTGTACAAAATGACGGACCCTAACTGCAAGAAAAGAAATCATGTAAAAATAAACATTAAACGTGATATGTAAACTGCATTGAAGGGGTTGTGTATCGAATCCCGCTGTACATCTGTCACCGCGTGTACATCTGTCAAACAGGTCGCTGCAAAAACGACCGCCTCCGCGAGCATGCGTAGAACGTGAAAAACAATACAGCGGGGTGGCTGGCCATTCACTGCGAAAAATGTGGTTGCAAACCTGATTATCAAAGCTGCATGTAATCGCAAATAGCAAAAGGGAAACCACACGCCTAATCATGGAAGCTCAAAGTATCTCATGTCTCAAAGACAAATGCATCAACATGCGATCTATCTCTTTATGAGCCAAAGAGGTAGCATATATCACTGGTACTACACGTTTCAAAACAGGAGAAAGTGCCTCAGATCAGGCTGGCCGACGTTTCGATAGGGGACCTATCTTTGTCAAAGGCGCCTTGTCATCCCTGGCGTGTTAGTTTTAAGGGGTTAGTGATGACGTCATGTCCAGGTGTGGCGCGTCTGTTGCTGGTGGTAATTTCCGCCTGGAAAGAGAGAAACTCGAAAGCAGAGGAGTGTAGCCCTTGCCACATTTCAAGAGAGTTTGCAAACACGTTCGGGTCTGCCATGTCAGAGTTAAAGGTAGCTGCAAAAAAAGAAGAAAGAAAGAAAGAAAGAGTACCTCTTTTTTTTTCGTTTGTGGCTGCCTTCCTCACCACCTTCTGCAGCTCTTTGTGATGGCTGCACTCGCCCTCTCGCTTGGTTGTACCTCCCCCCCCTTTTTTTTACCACCAGCAACAGACACGCCACCGTGGACATGACGTCATCACTAACCCCTTAAAACTAACACGCCAAGGATGACAAGGCGCCTTTGACAAAGATAGGTCCCCTATCGAAACGTCGGCCAGCCTGATCTGAGGCACTTTCTCCTGTTTTGAAACCTAGAACGTGTATCCATCCGTCGGCTCCCTTCTTGATCTCGGTACTACACGTGTTTGTTAGATTGTCTCTGCTTCCTTCGTTATACGAAATGAGTGTTTTTTGGCATATATAAGGTCACATTTCCCGCCAACAAACTCTTAGTTTGCGCTTCGTCTGTCCATTTATGTTCCTTCTTGTGTCCCTGTCTTTTGTGCGCATCAGTTCCCATCAAGGTGAATCACCACCAAGCCCAAGTCGAAACCCTCCTGATTGTGGTAAAAGATAATTTGTTATGTATAGTAATGTCTGTTTAAAAAACGCCAGGCCTGCGCTGAAACAGCAGCACAGTCACAGCGAAAGCTGGAAGAGCGGCGTTTCTAAAGCCCGTTGTAAGCTCTCTTGGAGCTACAAGTACATTAGAAAGGTACTAACTACGCCATAAATCACACATTTGTGAAGTTGGGAAGCACCTACGAAGCCATTATTCGTCATTCAGCGGAGAAGCGAGGCACCAGCTACACGTCTGTAAGGCATTATGTGCACTTTGTTGACGCGACGACTGATGACGATGAAGAATTATGACTCAGCCCTTTGTAATTGGCTGGAAGGTTTAAACGGCCCACCAGTTATGTAATTTGCATTGGGTGACGCCCGGTCGCTATTTCCCTCTCCCGTCATGCTGTGTAACATACGTTCACGCGGAGAGAGACGGGGGGGGGGGGCGAAGAACTTTACTGAGACCCCGAGGAAATGCATCATGCGCTTATGGCCTTCCTTGGCAACCAATACAAGTGCACTTGCGAGGAACCCACTACGCTCTAAATCATTGCAATTTTACTGAGACCCAAGGAAACGGATCATGCGCTTATGGGCTTCCTTGGTAACCAATACAAGTGCACTTGCGAGGAACTCACTACGCCATAAATCATTGTAATTTTACTGAGACCCCGATGAAATGGATCATGCGTTATGGGCTTCCTTAGCAACCAATACAAGTGCACTTGCGAGGAAATCACTACGCTATAAGTCATTCTAATTGTTGAGAAGTAGGGCAGCAGGCACTGTGCCATTTTCGTCATTCTACGGAGAGTCGTGGTACCTCCTAAACGCATGTAAGGCATTATGCGCACTTTGCTGATGCTGTGACTGATGACGATGAAGAATTATAGCAGAGCATTTTGTAATGGGTTGGAAGCATTCAACAACCTACTCGTTGCGCATTTCGCATTGTGTGACGCCTGGTTACAGAATTCGCGTTGTGCGACGCTTGGTGCTTATGTTACTCTTCTACCACGCTATATGGCATATGCTAATGTGGTTCCTTCCCGACATGAACCCTGTATAGGACCTTTTTGCGAAGCAGTTTCAAGCACCGGCATGGCTCAGTTTTGGTTTGTTACTGAGCCATGCCGGTGCTTGAAACTGCTTCGCAAAAAGGTCCTCTTTTTATGACTGTTGGGACGCTGTGTTTTATTGGGATGCGCTGCAGAGAACATTGAAGAAGGAACTGCCAGTTGATGCCTACGGAATTCGTTTCTGCCTGTTCGTGGAAATAATGTCCCATATGACCTCTTCACGCTTCTAGGTCTTTATAGCATATGGAGGTCACGTATGGATATACGAAATGCTGAGCCACAAGCGCGATCGGTTAACGCCTATTTTGTTGAACAGATCACGAAGCTCAGAGAAGTGCTGGAGCACCGAGGGGCATGTGATGAAATGATTGTATATTAGATACACTGAAACAGTTAAAAGTTCATAAGTAGATCCAGCGAGCCTTACGCGTGCTGGTGGGTGATGTGTGGCACATGTGTATATGTATGTAACGTATTGACATCGCAATAAGAAAAGAAACCGGCATGGCTCAGAGGCTGAATACTGGGCTCACACGCAGAGGACCCAGGTTCGAACCTCGTTCCATCCTAGAATTTTTTTCTTATTTCGTTTTTTTTTCTTATTTCGAGCAATACTGGTTACGGACACCGGCGGCGGCGGACAACTACGGCGCCAAAAACGACCGGTGAAATGATCTCATAACAGCTTTCGCTGTAAAAGTTCTGTATATTTCTGAAACTCCCCGTATACTTTACGTTTCCTTGAGAGCAGTAAAACACGAGGACCGGGTAAGACAACTAGGCCACACAAACACCGACTGCATAGCCTGGTTCTCGCTGATGATGTAAATATCTATCGGTTACTATATATATATATATATATATAGATATATATATATATATATATATATATATCTATATATATATATATAATATATATATATATATATATATAATATATATATATATGAAAGAAAACTAGTCACAGTGAAAAACATAACATTTATTCTGAGCTTTCGGCCGGGGACCGGCCTTTATCAAAGAATGCATTCGTACATGGCGTACGGGTTTAAGTACAGATTTTGTCAATACATAGATGTAGACACACCATCGTGATTCGTTGGACTATGACATGGGAGGGGCCAGAACAACAACAACAGCAAACAAATCCCAGGGAGGGAGCGACACGCATACAAGATGACACACACAGCATTGCACTCTGTGAAGAGTAGAGTATAGGCGGGGTCAGAACATACACAAAATAAATAACAAACAGCGAAACGAACCTACGTGTGTGGTTCGGAACGAGAGGCGGAGGGGAAAAAAATAAAGAAATGACAAAGATGCGAACGCACTTACCACGCTAAATGGGGAGTCCCATCAACTACGGGACTAAAGGAGAATACGCTCACGGACGCCGGATGTAAACGTGCCGCACGCGTTTCCTTTTTCCTTGCTACCTTCAAAAAGCGCGTCAAAAGCAGTTAAGTGTTTGCCCATCCATGCGCCTTTTAGAGAAGGGGGTTCGGTACGGCTTTTGAAGTCGACCGGTCTCCGCGGGCATCTTCAGGTGCTCGCGGTATCTTCAGGTGCTCGCGGTAATGACCATAGCCCTCCCTCAAAAAGAAGGATACGACTGGCCGGTGAACAAGATTGAGGGCAGCTGCTGTTAGGCGCAATGTGTGGGCACATGACATATTTCTTTCAATCAAGAGACATGATAAACATATACATATACATGTACATATCCGTACATGCACACACACATATAGATACATACGGATATACATACGCATGCACGTACGTACTCATATGAACCAACAACCGATGTTCAAGCGAAAAAAAAAAGAAAGAAATAAAGGGGGAGGGGGTACCGCATTCGTACTTGCAGCAAGGGGGGAACGAGCACGCACGCAATACCCGTAATCACAGTACCAAACTTAATGACATATGTATTTATTAAGAAATGGGTCCAGGCTCGAATAGCACAATGCGCGACGTGTGTAATCACATGTGTACATGCATGCACATCAGGGTAAACGGATGCTTCAAATTCTGCATCATGAGTACAAAAGTTTCTTGGGAATCGGTCACCTAGTTGCCGGCAGAATCAAATTTTTCGGGTTCGTTGCAGGTCAAGCATGATAGTCGGCCTATGCTTTCATTTATGCCACCAGAGACACTGTTAAATTTGTGGATCAGGTATGATTCACGAGCCTCCCGGTCATAATGGGTTTTGAAATTGGATTGGAGTACCGCCGCGGAAAATGTATGGAAGGGGTGGCCAAGGTTATTAACATGTTTAGATAGAGGAAGGTGCGGTAGAGCCTTTACGTGTGCTCTGTGATTATTGATTCTCATCCTGAACGCAGTCTCAGTTTGACCAATGTACTGTGCATGGCATAAGGTGCACTCGAGAAGGTAGATTATGTTCGCTCTGTCACAGTTGAAGTTGCCTCTTATCTGATAAGAAAACGAAGACGCGGTACTTGTGACGGTGGACACTTTGTTCATCATTGGACAGAGTTTGCACCTAGGCTTGTTGCAGGGGCCGCTGCCTGTGAATTCAGGAGTGTTGACTTTAGAGGACGTTACAATATCTCTAATGTTCTTCGCCCGTCTGTAGACAACGCGTGGTGGTTCCGGGAAAACACATCGTAACTTGTCGCTTTCAAGTAGAATGTTGTGGTGCCTTCTGAGGATGCGGCTTATGTTAGGCGGGGAAGCTGAATATGTTAGAATGAGATTGGGAGTAGCATTTGCGGGTTCGGATTCTGTCTTTTTATCAGGTGGCGGCGGTCCTTCTTTTCAGATTTCCTAATAGCATCGTTGATGACAGACTGTGGGTATTGTTGCCGTGTGAGGTCAGTGCTTAGTTGTTGACAGTTGGAGGCGAAGTCGAGCTGGTCAGAACAAATACGCCTAAGCCGAAGAGACTGGCTGTACGGTATGCCGAATTTACAGTGCTTGACGTGGTTGCTGCTAAAATGAGGGTATTGGTGTCGGTCGGTTGGCTTCCTATACACTGAGGTCACGAGCTTATTGTCTGATATTTTCACTGAAACGTCAAGGAAGTTAATGGTAGAGGCCGAATATGAATGGGAGAATGAAATATTCTCGTGGGCATTGTTGAAAGCACTTATGAAATTCCTGAGTTTCTCTTCCCCGTGGCACCAAATGAGAAAGATATCATCGATGAACCTTCGATAAAAAAGGGGTCGGAATGGGGTGCTGCTTAAAAAATCAGACTCAAGTTCGCCCATAAAAATATTGGCATAGTTGGGGCCTATCTTTGTTCCCATCGAGGTTCCATTAGTTTGGACATAGTGCGTGTTGTTAAACTCGAAGTTGTTCATCTCCAGAACGAGCTTCAGAAGTGTTCTGAGAGTTTCGCCGTCAATTGAACTGTTCTGGGGTGAATCTTCGTACTCCTGAACAACAGATTGAATGCCATCCGAATGAGGAATGTTCGTGTACAAAGATGAGACGTCAAGTGTAACCAGCAGACTATCCTTAGGTATAACCAGATCAATAATGTCAGCCAGAAAATGGTTGGTGTCTTTGACATAGGAAGGTAATGTTGGAGGAATGTCTTTGATTAGGCTATCGATGAAACTGGATATTGGTTCAGTTACTGTTCCTATGCCGGAAATAATGGGTCTGCCTGGATTGCCTTCTTTGTGTATTTCGGGAAGCATGTAGAATCTTCCAGTAACTGGACTTAAAGCTTGAAGTGACGTCGCAGTGTTTTCGGTAATCTTTTTGTTTTTCACAAGTGTCGCCAATGTCTGGCGCACTTCGCTTTTGAAGTGAGTCGTCTGATCGGTATTAGTTAAACTATAGAAGGAAGTGTCGCTTAGCTGTTTGCGGGCCTCACTAATGTAGTCCTGTTGGTTCATGATAACAATCGCACCACCTTTGTCAGCGGGCTTGATTATTATGTCCGAACGTTCGCTTAGACCCTGTAGTGCCTTCTCCTCACTCTTAGAGAGATTTTTTTGGTATGGCGATTGGTTCCTGTATTCGGATAGAATGTCACGTTGGACTGCTTTGATGTAGATGTCTAAGCATTTATCCCGTTGGGAAGGAGGAGTCCAATGACGTAGTGATGGTAGCCTAATGTCAATGTTCGTTTCCTGTGTTCTGCCATAGTAGTACTCGTTTAGCCTTAGTGTGCGCGCGAAGTTATCAAGATCCTTGTAGAGTTGAAACTCGTCCAATCTGCCAGTTGCGGGACAAAAACTTAAGCCTTTTGATAAAACACGCTGTTCATCACCCGTGAGTGGGATGTCGGAAAGATTTACTATATTGCACTGTTTGGGTTGTGACGCATTGTCACCAGGAACCCCCCTTTGGACCGGAGAATGTCGAAACCCAGAAGATTGCACTGTTTCAGGAGGCTGAGTTATTCCGTCCCGAAGAAGCTTTTTCCGCTTTGTTGTTGCCATTTGGTTCTCTTTGTCTTTTGTGAATTTTTCTAAAAGGCGGATTTCAGAGGCCGTCAATCAATTTTGCTCAGTGAATTTCTTTTCCTCGCTAAGCAGAAGTTGTAGTTGAGAACTGTCATGCTGAATAACTATGTCTAAAAGCTGTCTCGATGCTCCGTGAAGGCACTCTGCCCACCTAGCTTTGAGGTCTGACGGCATGTCTGACGCGGCTGGTTGGACGCTAATACGCAGACCTTTTGGAATAACGTCATGCGTGTGATACAGATTTAAAGTTTTCACATGAGACTGATATCTGATTCTTCTTTCGAGTAATTTTCTGACCTTTAAAAACTCTCGCGACACTGGAGGCAAGTTATCAACACAAGGGTCACCTTTTTAGTCTTCACCTTGTCAGTTTCTGGGGGTGGTCCGCACAATCGCCGCAAAAGTACTCCCAACACGTTCATTCCGCGTTGACGCTGAGGCGGTCGTTGGAGCCTTTGGTGCGGCTGAGGTGGCCGATGTTGGTGCCGGTGCTGGCGCGTCCGATGTGGGAGCCTTTGGTGCTGCTGAGGTGGCCGATGTTGGTGCCGGTGCTGGCGCGTCCGATGTTGGGGCCGAGAAATGGTCCCGCCACGTCGTGTCTGTTCGGCCATACGTCCGACGCAGAGTCTGGTGCAGGTGGCTTGCCATAAGTGCCACACCCTCGAAACTCGGGTGAAGCCCATCAGCGGCCAGCACGCGACAAGGCGGAAGTCACTCAAAACCGTGGTCGAGGAAGAAGAGTCCCTTTGTTTTCCGGCAGTACCGACGAAGTTGGTTGTTTAACTGACAGGCCTCTCTGTTGCACCTCTGGACAAATCGGTGGTTCACTCTACCCCGGCGGCGGTTGATGGAGCGGGGCAGGACCAGTGTAGCATACACAGTCTTGATGTTAGGGCAGTCGCGCGCGATATTGTCCAAGAGAGTCCGATACCTCTCGAAGGCCTCTTCGGCCGAGATTTTAGACACATCGTTGGTGCCGACATGGAGGACGATAGAGGTTGTCGTCTTGGGCACGAAGTGTAGCAGAGAGTGGGCGTACAATCCACACCGGATTGTACGCGATTGTATTTCATCGCACAATCCTGCACCGGATTGTGCGATGAAAGCTGGCGTTCCTTTACGTCCAGGATCGAAGTGGTTGTGCATGTATTTGCACTGCGAGTCGCCGATGACGACAGACGTTGTTATATACTTGGGAAATTTAAAACTGATGTTAGACGCTGTGACAGAGGTGATAGCCATTGTTATAAGGTTTCGAAAGAATCATTTCGAAAGAATAGTTTCGAAAGAATCAATAATCACAGAGCAAACATGTTAATAACCTTGGCCACCCCTTCCATACATTTTCCGCGGCGGTACTCCAATCCAATTTCAAAACCCATTATGACCGGGAGCCTCGTGAATCATACCTGATCCACAAATTTAACAGTGTCTAGGTGGCATAAATGAAAGCATAGGCCGACTATCATGCTTGACTTGCAACGAACCCGAAAAATTTGATTCTGCCGGCAACTAGGTGACCGATTCCCAAGAAACTTTTGTACTCGGGATGCAGAATTTGAAGCATCCGTTTACCCTGATGTGCATGCATGTACACATGTGATTACACACGTCGCGCATTGTGCTATTCGAGCCTGGACCCATTTCTTGATAAATACATATGTCATTAAGTTTGGTACTGTGATTACGGGTATTAGGTGCGTGCTCGTTCCCCCCTTCCTGCAAGTACGAATGCGGTACCCCACCCCCCCCTTTTTTTTTCTTTCTTTTTTTTTCGCTTGAACATCGGTTGTTGGTTCATATGAGTACGTACGTGCATGCGTATGTATATCCGTATGTATCTATATGTGTGTGTGCATGTACGGATATGTACATGTATATGTATATGTTTATCATGTCTCTTGATTGAAAGAAATATGTCATGTGCCCACACATTGCGCCTAACAGCAGCTGCCCTCAATCTTGTTCACCGGCCAGTCGTATCCTTCTTTTTGAGGGAGGGCTGTGGTCATTACCGCGAGCACCTGAAGATGCCCGCGGAGACCGGTCGACTTCAAAAGCCGTACCGAACCCCCTTCTCTAAAAGGCGCATGGATGGGCAAACACTTAACTGCTTTTGACGCGCTTTTTGAAGGTAGCAAGGAAACGCGTGCGGCACGTTTACATCCGGCGTCCGTGAGCGTATTCTCCTTTAGTCCCGTAGTTGATGGGACTCCCCATTTAGCGAGGTAAGTGCGTTCGCATCTTTGTCATTTTTTTCTTTTTTCCCCTCCGCCTCTCGTTCCGAACCACACACGTAGGTTCGTTTCGCTGTTTGTTATTTATTTTGCGTATGTTCTGACCCCGCCTATACTCTACTCTTCACAGAGTGCAATGCTGTGTGTCACCTTGTATGCGTGTCGCTCTCTCCCTGGGATTTGTTTGCTGTTCTGGCCCCTCCCATGTCATGGTCCAACGAATCACGATGGTGTGTCTACATCTATGTATTGACAAAATCTGTACTTAAACCCGTACGTCATGTACGAATGCATTCTTTGATAAAGGCCGGTCCCCGGCCGAAAGCTCAGAATAAATGTTATGTTTTTCACTGTGACTAGTTTTCATTCATATAATTAAACCAATAGCCAGGAACATTCTTTCGAAAACTATATATATATATATATTGTCACGATTAATAGCCGGCAGGACGACAGAGGACAAAGCGAGCGGCACGAGCAGCAGCTATCGGCTCTCTGAGGAAGACGATGTTGAGGCGTCTGCTCTTTTGTTATCTGAATACAGACTTGTCTTTCCTTGTCGCAACGTGTCCTGTATCTTGCTATATCCTCGTTGCGACACTGGTGGAGGTGCTGGACTTCTACGTCTGATGCTCGGAACTCCTCCGCGGTCCAGCACTTCCAGTCTGACCCCGAACCTGTTCCTGCAGTGGATACTCCTGTCCACCGCAACAGTCGTCGACAGCGAGGCCTTAGTCCCGAGGCAATCCCCCTGGAACTTCTCCAGCCAAGGACTCCGTTTGGAGAAATGGCAACTGGAGGGGCTTCATAGGTGACTGTTGAGCAGCCTCGGATTCCCGAGACCTTCCACGGTGAGGTTTATGAAGACGTCGAGGATTGGTTAGACCAGCATGAGGGAGTCGCCAAAGCAAACCATTCGACCGTAGAACAGGAGCTCTCGCGCGTCTACTATGCTGTAGTGGACAGCGCTCGTACGTCGTATGAGAACCGCGAGGCCACATTGTCTTCTTGGGATGAATTTGGCCAGCAACTTCGCAGCACCTTCGCAAACAACGACCGCCGCGATTCGGCTCAGCAACTCATCGAGTCGCGTATACAGAAACCGAATGTGAGTGTCGCCATGTTTGCGGAGGACATGACCCGCCTATTTCGACGAGCTGACCCTGAGATGCCTGCAGCCAAGAAACTACGGCATTTGATGCGAGGCGTCAAAGAACAACTGTTTGACGGTCTTCGAAACCCACTGACAACCGTTGCGGAATTCGTCAAAGAGGCTACAACTATCGAGCGAGCACTACAGCAACGGTGCCGCTATTACGACCAACCAAACAACGCCTCGATCAGCGTCCCTGCTCTGATGGCCGGCAGTGGGGATTCTCTACGTGAGCTCATTCGCGAGGTTCGTGAGGATATCCGCAACCTCCTTGTGACTCGGCAAGAACCTGCAATCGCTTCTGTTGCAGAAGTTGTGCGACAGGAAATCAGGTAAGCATTTTTGTTGCCCGAATCACTGCCAGATCAGCGATCTGTTAACTATGCGTCGGCCGTCCGTTGTCCAGCGCCAGTGCCGCACAACTCGTCTCCTGTGGCTCATGCATGCAACGAGCTGGTGGTCCCAGCGTACATTCCACCGCCGCCGAGTCCACAGCTTAATGCGCATACGGAAACATTGCCGGTCTACCCTCCGCCAACGTCTGCAACCTGGTCGCAAAGGTTGGCCACCAGTCGACCATTTGTTCGTAAAACGGACTTGTGGCGCACCGTGGACCGCCGTCCACTTTGTTTCCATTGCGGAGAAGCCGGCCACGTTTACCGCATTTGCCCGTACCGTGAACATAGATCTCAGACTTTTGCGCCGACCTTTCCGCGTGCTCGTTTTGACAACCGACGCGACAGCAACATGCACGCACAAGAAGAGCCATTTGCTCCGTATCGTGTACCCCGCTCCCCGTCACGACGGTGCGCCGAGCTCTTCGCCGCACCGTCGTAGTTACGCCGACGCTGTCAAAGGCAAATCCCCCAGCCCTCGTCGGGGAAACTAACAGTAGCGACCTTTGGGTTGCCGCCCGTCGAGATGCTACAACGTCGGTTTAGGAGCTGTACTCGTGCAGTGGCAAGATGGCGCCTAACGAGCAATTGCTTATGTGGGCAGAACCCTCTCCCGCACGGAAGAAAATTATTTAACAATGTGCTTGATTGGGCTGGTTGGTTCTGCATGGTAGACGACGAATAAAAACAGCGCTAAACACGGGACGAGAAGAGGACACGTACACGGCGCCGTGTATGTGTCCTTTTCTCGTCCCGTGTTTAGCGCTGTTTTTATTCGTCGTCTACCCTGAAGAAAATTATTCCACCACTGAAAAAGATGGTTGATCCCTCCGTCATAGGAATCGGATTAACACGAAAGTAAAACGTGTCCTTACAGAAGTAGTTGAATGTTTGTTGTACATTCATATGAGAGAGTTTGCACAATGTATATTGATGTCTGGCAACGTCGATGCACCCACTTTGATGCTTGGTGGTTCATCTCCATCCCGACGACTAACGTACCCGTTCAATCATTAAACAAACTCTTGTGGCAGCTGTAGTTAATGGTGAAAGTGTAATCAGAGCACGAGGTGTGATAGCCAGAAGAGCGTCGCATATTCGACGCAGAACTTGGTCGCCATTCCGCGGCATTTTTAAGTGTGATTGAACACTACGGCCGGACTAGAGGGAAACGCAATGTGCGTCGTGCCACCCCTGTAGCTCGACCGCGATTTTTCTCTGCTCGAGCGCGTGAGCGGGGAACGCGGTGTTACGAGCCAGGTGAGGCAGACGCGCGTCGCAGAGGTATTTTTGGTTTGGATTAGCGTGATGCTATGAGCGAGACCGACGCTTTTACGACGCTTGTGCTAAGATCGCCACCTCACGGCGTGTTAAGGCATTGACAAAATTCAGCTTCTATTGGAAACGCGCCGAATAGGACGGACGTGTAACGCGGTGCAGGGGCTAATCGCGGAGACCACAGTAATGACTAATTACTTTACCGCTCCCAGAGGGCAACACCACGCGCAGTGGATAGCGTGCCCGGCATCTGGTCTTGTGAACCGAGCCGACGTGGGTTCGATGCCTGTTGACGGAACTTTTTTTCTTTGGCATCTGATGGTGTACATTTTTTCAACGTCATTTCCGTGACGGAAATACGTCACTGAAGTCTTGGTGGACCTCGGCATAAAACACTATCGTGTTAAAAGAGTGTCTTGCGGTGGTGTGGGCTGTTATAAAGTTTCGCCCATATTGGTACGGCCGCCCGTTTAATGCTGTCAGCGACCGTCATTCCCTTTGTTGGTTGACGAACTTAAAAGACCCATCAGGACGATTGGCGTGCTGGAGCCTTAAGCTTCAAGAATTCGCTATAGCTAATGTATACAAGTCAGGGAAGCGACATACGGATGCTGATTGCCTTTCTCACGCGTCATTGGAACATGCAAATGCCGAAGATGACGACAACGCGGCCTTTGTCCGTGTTGTCAACACGACTACAATCGCACAGCAGGAACCCGACGACCCGGAATTGCAATCCATTATTGCTTTTTTGGAGGGACGCATATCCGTTGTGCCAAAGCTCTTCGCAAGACGAGTATCATTTTACTTGCGCTATATAAGCTGAACTTTTCGCCGAACGGAAACACTTACTTACTCGTCGTTCCAACACCACTCAGGAGAGAAGTGCTGCAGGCGTGCCATGATGAAGCAACATCCGGCCATTTGGGTTACACACGAACGCTATGCCGAGTAAGACAAACGTACTACTGGCCAAGACTGACGTAGACCGTTCAACAGTACTTCGGACTTGCCTTGAATGCCAGCGTAGGAAAGTGCCAGCCGTCAAACCAGCAGGGCTCCTCCATCCTATTGATGTACCGGAATCTCCATTCGCTCAAGTCGGAACGGATCTCCTAGGCCAATTTCCAACTACGACTGCGGGTCGCAGATGGATAATTGTAGCCACAGACTACCTCACTCGCTACGCCGAAACCAAGGCTCTGTAGCGGGGCACAGCAAGTGAAGCAGCCTGGTTTTTTATAGATAATGTGTTGCTGAGGCATGGCGCTCCATCTGAAGTAATAACTGACACGGCAACAGCATTCACAGCCGAGTTGTTATACACCGTTTTAAAACTTAGCGGCACATCTCACCGGCGTACAACCGCATACCATCCACAAACGAATGGTCTCACGGAGCGGCTAGACAAGACACTTGCGGATATGCTCTGCGTGCACGTCGATGTGGAGCGTAAGAACTGGGACGAGATCTTGCCTTATGTCACTTTCGCATACGATACGGCACAGCAAGAGAGAACGCGCATGACACCGTTCCGTCTTCTCCATGGCCGTGAAGTCACAACCCTGCTCGACGCTATGCTGCCGCATGAAAACGATGGCGTCGAAACGGATGCCGACTACATCACCCAACTTGCTGAAGAAGCCCGACAACTTGCGCGCACACGTATTCGTCGTCAGCAGGACTACGACACGAGGCGCTATAATCTACGTCACCGACCTACGAGCCGGGAGAGAGAGTTTGGGTCTGGACCCCAGTTCGCCGTCGTGGCCTCTCAGAGAAGCTATTACGGCGGTACTTCGGGCCGTATAAAGTCCTCCGACGTCTCACGAATGTTAACTATGAGGTTGTTCCAGACAGTTCACATTGCTCAAGGCGTCAGAGGCATGCATCAGAAGTTGTTCATGTGATTCGGATGATACCCCATTTGCACACGTTGTTGGGCTAGTCGGTTCATGTTCTTTCAGAAGCCATGTATGTGGCTATTTCGCGCAAAGAAATCACAAGGGAAGGATTAAGGGGAGCGCTCCCCTTAACCATTCCCTTGTGATCTCTTTGCGCGAAATAGCCACATCCGTGGCTTCTGAAAGGAAGCTGATGCCACCATTAATAGCAGGCAGGACGACAGAGGACAAAGAAGCGAGCGGCACAAGCAGCAGCTATGGGCTCTCTGAGTAAGATGACGTTGAGGCGTCTGCTCTTGGTGTTATGTGAATACAGACTTGTCTGTCCTCGTCGCAACGTGTCCTGTATCTTGTTATTTCCGCGTTGCGACAATATATATATATATATATATATATATATATATATATATATATATATATATATATATATATATATATATATATATAATATAGAGTGATTCCACGTAAGATCGAACAATCGATGGCTGGTCGACCTCTCAAATTTATTTCAAAATTTTATATATTATTGCCTGATGAGTGGAACGAAGAGATCCGCAATTTGTTTTGCCACCAAAAATTTTTTCGAAGCACAGGAAATCAATAGTGACGAGGAGGTGGAGTAGAGCGCTCATCCGCTCTGCTGTTTTGGCCAACTTTCGTTATGCATTGCACAAAATATATTAAAGTTAGGTAGCTGAGATTTCTTTAACTAAATATATGCATGTTTTGCTTCTGCTCAGGTATTTTTAGTTTTGATGTGTAGTGTAGATGTTTTTATAAAAAACCTCAAAATTGGCCCAGAAGACGTTATTTTCTTTACTTTGAAGGTGTTTATCTCAAAAAATCCTTGTAGCAGAGCGACAAACATTGCGCATTACGTTCTTCGTATGCTTATCTACCGCACTGCCGAATCTTGTATTTATATAGCTTTTCAGTAAAGAGATATGATCCGGCTAAGTTAAAGAAAACACCGGACAATGAAAATTTCTGACGGCAATTAAAAAAAGACTCATTTTTCATATTTCTTAAACTTTGTCCACTTATTGTCCTCCACATCAGCTTTCATAATCATTGAAAACATGTCGCATAATGTCGTTGCACTAATAGTTACGACCCCCCCAACGAGACCCTTGGGCAAGGATTGGCATTTCCGACTTCTTGCCCAGCAAGTGTATAAAATGCAGGCAGGATTGAATTGCTTTTTTACTAAAAGGCCAGCACGTACCGAAAAAGGTGTCGCCGGCAGTGAAGACGGTAATATTGAAATAATTTGGTCACTGCAGCGGCCACGAGCGCGGGGCTACCGAGCAGGCGCGCGTACCCGAGATGCTCGTTGTAAGAGACGTCGCAGTGAGAGCTCGTTTTCGCGTCCTCAGACCGATTGAGTTCGAAACAGCAACGCCTCCCGGTGACTTGAACGCACGTGCACTGGAGCTTCGCTATTCTATCCACCCTCTGTTCGCATCGCAGCTAGGCGATGCGAACATAAGGGAGCTATAAGGGAGCTATGAGCGCTCGCCTCACGCACTCTGCTGCCAGAGAAACTGCGCTGCGCCAGTTGCGATCAGTGGAAAGCATTACCGTGACGCTCCCGTGGCAAAGCAAAATGTGGAATGTCAAAGGAAAGAAAAGCAAAACTATCGGTAACCGGATGCGCTTGCTTATCTTAGATGTCGGCAGCAGACGGCCTGAAATGGCCGCGCGTTCGGTGCGCTGTTCACACTTCATTCGGCGCGGATAGTTCTGGTGCTTTGCTCTTACTCTACTCCTCCTGTGCGTCTCATGGCGAGAAAGTATAGCTCGGAATGAGTGTATTGTGCAGACTACCTTTCGAAGCACAAGAAGCTTAAAGGAGTACTGACACGAATTTTTAAAATTTTCGGATTGTTGCTCTAAATAAAAATACTGATGTCGAGTAACCTAAAACGACTATTGTGGTGCCTGGGAATGCATGGTATATATTTTAATTAGCGCCACCTTAAAAAGACACTTTCGGTTTTGATATCGAAGGGGTGGCTTCTCAGCGTCGTTTCATAGCAGTGTGACGTCACGGAGATACAGAAACTCGCGACGTACTAGCAGCAAATTCGTCATCTGCTCGTGGTGCACATAAACAACGATGAGTGAATTGTCGTCCTGTGACCCTGGCAGTGATTTCTGCGATTTAGGCTGCATGCAGGACGCAGAACCCGCATACTCGGGGGAACTGTCTTGACTCGTCGGGATAATGTCCTCGCAGTGGAGTTGGCTTGCAGATGCTCAGCGACGAAAACTTCAAAGTCAAATTAAAATATTTTATACGTGTTCTCCGACTCCAGTGTGTGGACAGCGTTGACACTGCACACCAACGAAGCAAAAAATGTCCCTTTTGCGATGTCTGAAAATCGTGTCAGTACTCCTTTAATTATTGCAAAGAAGCCAAAATTTTGTAGAGTTACCGACCTAGGTATATACGCTTTGAAGAAACGTTTAACGCCCGAAAGATCAGTGACTGCCAGTGAGACGGACTACTTGTGCTACGCGTGCTTTTGCTACCACTGCAATGAAAGATGTTCACGGAACGCACAGTTTAACGATGACATTCTTATGCCCCCTGAAAAAGAAATCGACGTCATTAACCAGGTCACTGCGACTACCGGAGTACGTGCGTTCGAGTCACCCGAGAGGTGTTGCTGTTTCGAACTCAGTCGGTCTGAGGACGCGAAAACGAGCTCTCACTGCGCCGTCTCTTACAACGAGCATCTCGAGTGCGCGCGCGCCTGCTCGGGAGTCCCGCGCTCGTGGCCGCTGCAGTGACCAAATAATTTCAAAATTAACGTCTTCAGTGCCGGCGACGCCTTTTTCGGTACGTTCTGGCCTTTTAATCAAAAAGCAATTCAATCCTGCCTGCATTTTATACACTTGCTGGGCAAGAAGTCAGAATTGCCAATCCTTGACCAAGGGTCTCATTGGAGGGGTCGTAACTATTAGTGCAACGACATTATGCAACATTTTTCAATGATTATGAAAGCTGATGTGGTGGACAATAAGTGTACAAAGTTTAAGAAATATGAAAAATGGGCTTTTTTTTTAATTGTCGTCAGAAGTTTTCATTGTCCGGTGTTTTCTTAACTTAGCCCGATCATATCTCTTTACTGAAAAGTTATATAAATACAAGATTCGGCAGTTTGGTAGATAAGCATGCGAAGAAGGTAATGCGCAATTTTTGTTGCTCTGCTACAAGGATTTTTCGAGATAAAGACCTTCAAAGTAAAGAAAATAACGTCTCCTGGGCCAATTTCGAGGTTCTTTATAAAAACAACTACACTACACATCAAAACTAAAAATACCTGAGCAGAAGCAAAAACATGCATATTGTCACGTGGTCGTGACGTCGACGAAGACATCAGTCGGCGTTTGTAGGATGAAACTGTTTATTTGGCCGAACTTGTGGCCGGAAAATGAGAACTAGAACTACAGCAATGCACGCTGTACAATGATAGCGGCGAACAGGGCGTCGTCCGTCGATCAACTGACAAGCGGTCACGCGCGTCGGCTTTTATACAGGCGCTATCGAACTTTCCAGCAATATCGCTGGTGGCGGCGTAATCTCTAGACAAAGCTGGAACATTCGCGTGCGGGGCGCAATCTTAACAAACCGATCTACTACAATCGCGACGCTTCTAGAACACTACTTCGCGGACAGCGTCGAGCGTTGATAACCGTCTCTGCCGGTCAAACCCGAATACATCAAAAGAAGACAAGAAGTGGGCGTGGCAATGCCCCCCTCTAAAAAAAAGCATCGTCCCGATGCTTGTGAAAGAACATAGAAGAGAAAAAAAACAAGTGTATACACAAATAAATTACAATAACAAAGGAAAAAAAAATAGAGTCCCCAGGCTCGCTAACGCGCAAAAAACGGCTTAAGGCGCACGACATGGACGACTTCAGGTCGCGCACGGCGCCGCTGAGAGTTCGTAATGCCGTCAGGGACAACCTCATAGTCGAGTGTGCCGAGGCGTCGAAGTACCCTGTACGGTCCGAAGTATCGTCGAAGAAGCTTCTCACTAAGTCCTCGTCGGCGTATTGGCGTCCATACCCATACACGGTCACCGGGTTGGTATTCCATGTGGCGTCGTCGAAGGTTGTAGCGGCGGCTGTCAGTCGTCTGCTGGTTCTTGATCCGTAGGCGGGCGAGCTGTCGTGCTTCTTCGGCGCGCTGTAGGTAGGTGGTCACGTCGATGTTTTCCTCGTCGGTCACGTTTGGCAGCATGGCGTCGAGCGTCGTTGCCGGGCTCCGTCCGTAGACCAACTTGTATGGCGTCATCTGCGTCGTTTCCTGTACGGCCGTGTTGTACGCGAACGTCACGTACTGAAGGATGGCGTCCCACGTCTTGTGTTCAACGTCGACGTACATGGCCAGCATGTCGGCGATGGTCTTATTTAGACGCTCGGTGAGGCCGTTGGTCTGTGGGTGGTACGCGGTGGTGCGGCGGTGGCTTGTGTAGCTATATTCCAAGATCGCCTGAGTCAGGTCAGCCGTGAACGCCGTACCTCTGTCGGTGATGAGAACCTCTGGGGCGCCGTGTCGAAGGACGATGTTCTCAACGAAGAACTTGGCTACCTCAGCGGCACTGCCTTTGGGCAGGGCTTTTGTTTCGGCGTAGCGGTTGAGGTAGTCGGTAGCCACGACGATCCATTTATTTCCGCAAGTCGACGTTGGGAACGGCCCCAGGAGGTCCATCCCGATCTGCTGGAATGGTCGCCGAGGAGGCTCGATCGGCTGAAGGAAGCCTGCTGGTCTTGTGGGCGGTGTCTTCCGTCGCTGACAGTCTCGACACGTCCTTACGTAGCGAGTGACGTCGGCGGCAAGGCGCGGCCAGTAGTACTTTTCTTGTACTCGTGCGAGCGTTCGGGAAAGTCCGAGGTGTCCAGCCGTTGGGTCGTCGTGCAGGGCATGCAAAATTTCTGGTCGCAGTCCCGAAGGTACAACGATAAGGTAGCTGGCCCGGGCCGGAGTGAAGTTCTTCTTTACGAGGACGTTGTTTTTCAAGGAAAATGATGACAATCCTCGCCTGAATACTTTTGGGACAACGACGGTCCTGCCCTCCAGGTATTCCACTAGACCCTTCAGTTCCGGGTCGGCTCGCTGTCGTTCGGCGAAGTCTTCGGTACTTATGGCTCCCAAGAAGCTGTCATCATCCTGGTCGTCGGGCGTTGGTGGGTCGACGGGGGCACGAGACAAGCAGTCGGCGTCGGAGTGTTTCCTTCCGGACTTGTAGACGACAGTAATGTCAAATTCTTGAAGTCTTAGGCTCCACCGTGCGAGGCGACCTGAAGGGTCCTTCAAGTTAGCTAGCCAACACAAGGCGTGATGGTCGCTCACAACTTTGAAGGGCCTGCCGTAGAGGTAGGGGCGAAACTTTGACGTAGCCCAGATGATGGCGAGGCACTCCTTTTCTGTTGTGGAATAGTTGACCTCTGCTTTAGACAGCGACCGGCTAGCATAACTGATAACCCTTTCCAGTCCGCCCGTCCGCTGCACAAGGACGGCGCCGAGTCCTATGCTGCTTGCATCGGTGTGAATCTTCGTATCGGCGTATTCGTCGAAATGCGCAAGTATCGGAGGTGTCTGCAGGCGTCGTTTCAGTTCATGAAATGCTTCGACTTGCGCTGTTTGCCACCTGAATTCGACGTCGGTCTTCGTGAGCTGCGTTAGTGGCTCGGCGACACGTGAAAAGTCTTTGACAAAGCGTCTGTAATAGGCGCACAAGCCGAGAAATCGGCGCACGGCCTTCTTGTCGGTGGGTGGCGGGAAAGCGGCGATGGCAGCTGTTTTCTGCGGGTCTGGGAGCACTCCAGTCTTGCTGATCACGTGACCCAAAAACAAGAGCTCCTCGTACGCGAAGCGGCACTTTTCTGGCTCCAGGGTGAGCCCGGAGTTCTTGATTGCTTGAAGTACGGATTGAAGTCGCTGGAGGTGTTCGTCGAAGTTCGAGGAATACACAACGACGTCGTCCAAGTAAACAAGGCAAGTCTGCCACTTCAAGCCAGCTAACACAGTATCCATGACTCGTTGGAAAGTCGCAGGCGCCGAGCAAAGACCGAAAGGCATGACCTTGAACTCGAACAGGCCGTCCGGTGTTATAAAGGCGGTCTTTTCTCGGTCTCTCTCGTCGACTTCAATTTGCCAGTAGCCGGTCTTGAGGTCCATCGACGAAAAGTAATTCGCGTTGTGGAGTCGATCCAGGGTGTCGTCTATACGTGGGAGAGGGTACACGTCCTTCTTTGTGATTTTGTTTAGGCGACGATAATCGACGCAGAAACGTAGGGTCCCATCCTTCTTCTTCACTAACACCACGGGAGACGCCCACGGGCTGTTGGACGGCTGGATGATGTCGTCGCGTAGCATTTCATCGACTTGTTTCTTAGCGGCATCCCGTTCCCGCGTCGAAACCCG